>NC_137224.1:10393107-10698107 GCF_949987685.1 Ammodytes marinus | reverse complement strand
CTTGTTCTGAGGAAGGTAGAACTCTTCGCCAAGCTCCATGTCATACACCTACAAGTTCATGTAAACGGACACAGGGAAAAAAAACGGTTATACTCCAAAAAGACAGTGATGTACTATTGAAGCAGGGACTGAACTTCACAGATGCAGGCAGAAGTAACAGGGGCTACATACTTTCATTACTATCTTAATTGAATACTTTCACATCATCTGCAAATTTGAAATTAGCATGTATTTTCTGTCTCAAAGGTGCTCCGAGGAACTTTCAGTTTGTGTTAATTCTTGCGTCCCTGTTAAAGGAATTTTTTGTTTTTTTACTACGCCAGCTGTAGTTCCTAGGTAAGCGTACCCATGACAAAGGCATTAAGAAAAACTGTATAAAAATAGCATTCTTTGCACTGATGGTCTTGTTTGCTGTTATATATGTCATTTATGATCATCAGAGGAAAAATTTGACTGTTTCAGAAATATTTAAAAGTTCCTTGTAGCACCTTCAACCAATTTCGTTCAACTTCCAACATATTTTTTAAAAAAATTTAATTTAATCTGCCAGCGAAACAGTCCAAGTTAATAATAAAAAAACAAAATAAAAGACTTATAAGTATTGGCTTGAATCCAAAACAGCCAACATAAACCCACACTGGCACCTAATAGCTATGAAATGGGCTTCTTCTTGGTAATAATTTAAAACTGTGCAAGTGATTCAGTGTTGACAAGAATTACTGCAATAATTGAATGCTGTTGTAGTTCCCTGACCTTTCCTTTGCTCTGCGTAGTGCTGTCAGGCTTCTTCATCCTCTTTGGTATCTCATCCACAGGTTGCTCTTCTTTGTCTGCCGAGCTCTTCCCCTCCGGTTTGTCTTCCAGAATGTTATCTATTTTACAAAAGTACAAAAAAAATAATCAATTTCTTTTATGTTTCATGGTAGTATTTGATTGAGGATAGAAAAACTGCCTCGACGAACATGAAGCTTAGCATTAAGATTAAATGCTAAATAAAGCGTTTGCATTGCAGTTGGTGTGACATACAGTATGTACAGGTTGTCACTTCAATAAAGTTGTGGCATTCTTAAGAGTTAACAAGAACTTTAAAAAGGTATTTCTCAATTGGCTAGAACCATAGCACTGTTCTGGTTACTTGCAAAGCCCACTGAACAAGATGGATAGTGACGTGATGAATGAGATCATGACCATGTTTAGCGTTTTGTCGGTGTGGAACATCCACATTCAATTAATCCCAAAGACCCTGGCTCTGCTTTTCATTCAGAGATTGGTTCGGCCTTTTAAGAGGAAACTGCAGGTGGGGACAATTACAGTGTAATTATGAAGGGGAAGAGCAGTTATCTAGTATATCCCTAACTACTTGCAGATCCCCCCATGAGCATATTCCCAAGCCAAAGCCCTCAAAAGTCCCTTTCCCCTTCCTCATTGATATTCAAAGCAATATCTACCAACTGTAAACAACAGGAGCAGCAGGGACTTTTTGCCTTTTGCTCCCATTCCCTCCTACACACGTTCATCATCGCAGCCAAAAACGCAGCAAGAAACCTATCAGCTCGCAAAACGCAGAAGCTCTTTTATCACAGACAACTTGTTTAATTGCGGACAATTGGAAAAATCTCTTCATTTGAAAAGGGGGTTTGGCATCAGAGCTGACCCTTGGATGTCATCCTGTAGTTAGACAGTAGCCAGAGAAGTGAGTTGGAGCAGACTGTGATTAGACGAGGACCGTGTGCTACTGTTTGACAAGAGATGGTGGTGGCAACTTTTGGCTTCCTTTTAGTTTAGTGCTGAAGTGTATATACTGGCCAAGTAACAGGCATGTGGGGTAAAGATGGAGACAATGGAGGAGTGGAGGTGGAGTGTGGTTTATTTATTCAGGAGGGAGAAAAAGGTCCATGACCACCAGTTAAGTTCTTCCTACAGGGAAAAAGCATAGAGGGCAGGGAATGGGAGAGAGAGCAGTGGTGGGACTGGGAGAGCGGGACAGGGTAGTTTCCCCCTGGTCTGTTGTTTAGTGCAGGGGGCAGCGTAAGGGCCTGAGAAACCAGATGGCTTTGTTTTGTTTCCCCTGATGAGCCTGCCCAGCCACTGGCGAGGTCACAGACAAAATACAGTATGAAGAAGAAGAAATGAAGGAAGGGTGGTGATGTGTTCATGCAGGCAGTGTATTGTTAAAAATGAAAAGCAATTTTTTATTTTTTTTCCACTGACACATTTTTGAGGCCCATTCATATATTGCACATCTTTCAGGGACAGTCAATAAAGCGCTAGAGAGCACTGTGGTCTCTTCCTGCTCATGCATTTATAGAGTGTTCTAAAGAATTCCTCTGGAAGGTCGTTTAACACTGCGGGCAGACACACTGAAGCTTGCGTCTTAGAGCAGTAGATTTTTGTATCAAACAAAGCAAAGCTAAACACAGATACACACAAAAAGCTCACATTACAATTACTATTTTCAAAAGCAACATTGTGCTTACTCTCAACACAGTGTTCAGAGTGACAGGAAAGTAATAATGGATGATCTATACTCACAAACAATAACAAAGTCACTTCCATTGTGATAAATGGAAGAAAATCTGCTGAAGCCAGCTGGGAGTTAAAGATGCTTGTTGTGTTATTGAGATGACATAATGCTGAAAAAAACAAGTGTATATCATATCAAACCATCTTGGTGTCGCAAACTACCCATTGCTAGCAATTTAGTATTGATCTATACCGTATGCCTTTGTGGCACCTGATACAAGTTCCCTGAGGAAAAGTGTTGTTTGTGATATTGGGATATTATTTGACTGAAATTCAAAAACTGTCCTGTTGATGGGAAAATGTCTGAGAAAAACACATATGTTTGTCCTCATTTTACAGTGGCGAGTGAGATGGTCTTGAAAGTCTTGTCACAGAGGGCCATCAGCTTAAACTCTCAATGTTAGCAGGAAAATACCTTTACTATCACATGGATTGAAATGATGAAAAATGTTTACTGGTGTCCAGACAGCATACACTTTGTAATGGTTAAACAAACAGCAGAAAGCTAAGCAGCTATTACAGTAGTACGCGGGCACAAACAGGAATCAGTCTACAGCAACCACGCAGATCTCTAATGCACCTCTACGTTATACCGATGTTTCCTCTGAAGTCATTCTGCAGTGGTTCACAGCAAGTAAATGTGCAACAAGGAAGGGACCATAATTTCCCCCTTAAAAGTTAGCTGCAGGGTCAATATTTGAGTGCAGTATTTTATTTCATATTAAGCTTACAATTCTACTAACTTTCTCAATGAGTTTTGCCACCACAGCAAAACAATATTAGATGGAAACATTGGTGCATAGAGAGGCACATCTGAGCCGTGCATTTACCTTCCAGGCCATACGAGGCAGTAGAGGCTGTGAGGACATCGGCTATAAAATAAATCAGATAAAATAGGCAAGGATGGGAGTAAGACTACACAGTTTCAGCATAGTTTTTCTTGAGTCTCTACTCATGTGTTAAAAAAAAACAGAAAGACAAAATTAAGATGTGAACAGAACAATAATTTAAGGGTTACAACATAAGAGTCAACATAAAATCGATTAAGGTTTTTTTTTAATCCCGAAAGTCCATGGAAATCTCTCAGGTCTGCTCAGTTCATGTGAGTGTTTGAGTGAGTGTTGTGCTTTTGGAAGTCTTTCCTTTGGTCAACACACAGTTATCATCCTTACCATCTGATAGTGACTCATAGTCATAGTCGTACTCGTCTTCTTCCTCTTCTTCCTCCTCATTGTTGTGGTTGCCGGGTGACGCGGGGCCGGGTGAGCCATTGCTAGCCTGAGCCTGCATGTGCGCCATCTGATGAGCCTAAGGGTTCAAATGTTGTAATAAATAAAATGTTACAAGGTGAGAATGAGAAGAACTAATATTTACAAAGATAAACCTGTATCCAACATGCGAGTCATATCTACGTATTACCTGTAAATATACCAGATCTTATCTGCTGAGTATCCAAAGAGTATATAAACTGAAGCACATCATGTGTGCTAGGCAAAAATGGTATGGTGGGGTGTACTATCGAGTACATAAGCATCTTTTATTTATGTGAGAGCCCTCTAATGAGCAGTGCTAAATATTACATGTGCTAATGCTACCAGCAAGGCCATTGAAACATGGGCTTGTACGAGATATAAATTATGTACATGTTTACGTGTGTGTACATGTGTGGACAGGATGTCTGTCTGTCTGTCTGTCTGTCTGTCTGTCTGTCTGTCTGTCTTCCTAACCTTCTGTTTGAGTATGTCCACCGGTGCCTGGTGTGCTTTGAGCTTCTTGTTCTTGAGAAGGATCCTCCCCCGAAGCTGTGTCGGCGATGGCAGGTGAGGGTCATCACTGAAGTCGCTTTCAAAGAGGAAACGTGTCACCAGACGTTCCCCAAACACCGTCTAAACGTACAGATGTGATAGACAGACATCAATGGATTAGCTCCAACAATGTGAGCAGAATGTAATGCCAAGGGTGAGAGAAAGACATGAAAAATCAAAGCTCTTTTATCAACACAAAACAACATGGTAAATAAACAAGCTCCATGAGGACTTAAGCTGGCCAGAGGCACAGAGCTGCCCCCTGAACATGAGAGGTTTTTTCGTTATCAAGCCCAATCTGAAGTCTCTGGGGAGGAGAGGACGCTGGGAAGTTTTGGAAGATGAAAGCGAGATGACATTCCATGATGTATTCGTAGTGCACAGATACTGTATGTGTGGCCTTGCGTATATATGACCTTTTTTTTTTTTTTTAAAGAAGAAGAAGAAAGAGACAGTTGTAGCCTGGAGATTAGAACAAGCATGCCTCTGGGCTGGAAGCCTGCCAGTTCAAATGCCCACAGGACAAGGAAAATGAGTGAGTGGACTTATACCCTTGCTCTAAAAGTGCTCTCACAAGAGCCACTGAGGCAAACATTCTCACCTGGAGAAATCTGGTTGTACTATACAAGCAAATGACAACAATGTGTCGACAGTTAAAAAAAAAGTGAAAAAAACAAACAAATAGACAACATGTCATAGCTCTACATATTAGTGCTAAGTCTATGTCACAGACTTAAGCTACTGTCATACCTTAAAGATCTCAGCCATCTTGCGTTGCTGTGGCAGGGAGCAGTGGTTCTCTATGGACAGGACGACGGGCATGTCAGAATTGACAAACGCAGCACGGCTGATTGCTTCCACCACATCCTGGGAGGATCATGGGAGAGATTAAATAATTCAGAAGCAGCCCCTTCAAGTCAAATAAAAACTCTATTGAAACCGAAAACTAATGAGATTTTACTGAAAGAGCCCCTGAGAGACATCATCAAATACAATAGGAGGTGTTTGAGGGGCTCTGAATAGTATCAACTCCAATTATATTGAATAGTGCTATTGTGTCTGGCGATATTGGCTTTGTTCTGGCAAATTCTTTGCCATGAGGCAACAGAGTAGAATCAATCAATCAATCAATCTCAATGACATTTCGTTTCTGAATTGGGATTATGTATATGCATTTCTAACCTTGAAGGGGATTTTAGTGGTGAGTGTGTGTCCATGATAAATGACTGGCATGCCCTCATCCCCATCCCAACAGTCCAATTCCACGCTCCTGCAGCCTTGCAGCAGCACCTGGCAAAACATGACATTGAATGTTCAGACATGGACATAGAAAATAGCAGCTGTGGGTAAAACAAACTATAATTATAATACTGTGGAAAAAAATGTGACCACTCACAAAAGTGTAGGTGTGTTTATCCTGTTCTAATCTACTGTTGTGTGCACTTTCCTATAATGTTTTTTGTACACTGTGCTTATTTTTATTGTCTGTTTGTCATTGTCTTTTTTCAGTTCTTACTATATGTTACTGTATCTTCCGAGTCACCTTTGTTGTTTTTTTATACATGCATTTTATTTTTTTTTTCATTTTAGTATGCCTTTTCAATATATGTCCCTGAAATAAACCAATAAATGAATCAAAGAAATAAGCGGTCTCAAATAGGTGGCTCACTCACCTGACTGTACAGCTCAACAGAGGACTCTCCTTTGAGCTGGTGTCCAGTCAGATACGTGTTATGAGAAGACTCAATGTAGTAGTAGGACAGAGGGAACAGCAGCTCCTCGGCATTCATCTGGGATTCCTCATTACGAGAGGCACAGTTCTCCTTATCCATCAGGAACCTGGTATGGATGGAGAGAGAGAGAGAGGGATGGTATAATAACACAGTATAGTAAGCAATGCCAGAGAGGTTTATCGTGATGTAATGCTACGGAAAACTTGACCTTGCTGAGTGCATAACATAATCTATGGACATGAATGTAAAATTTACTTTATTTTTTTACAATATACCTTGCAAAGCCTTCAAATGACATCCAACCCATCTGTCTCATGCTTGATGAGGGCTCAAATTTCTGCGGGAGAAAAAGCACAAAAACAATAACTATTATTGATCAACGCTGTCTTTTCCTTCCTTGTGTCTCAAGTTTCTTTCAACCTTTTTTTCTACCCATGAACTTAACTAACAAATGTATATCAGGCATTTTATTTTGATTCACCATCTGAGCTCAGTGGTTTACATTGAAGCGCCCCTAACCCCTGACCTGTATGATGCTGAGAATCTCATCATAGCTCAGGTGCTCTCTCTGACAGTTGACCATGAAGTCGTTGAGCTGAGGGATAGACAGTCCCAAGACGCCCAGCGATGCGTTCTCTACCCCCGTCCCATTGGTCACGATGCTGGCGGCCGCGATGGCGTCAGAGATCTGCTTCTGGTTGTCTGACATCTGCTGCCTGGTCCGGATGAACAGGCCCAGGTCAGAACCGTTACGGGTTAACAAGTCTGCACAGGAGAGGAAGAGGTTAGGAGGAGAGGGGGAAGGAGAGAGAAAAAGAGAAATAATGTGCTGCTTGTGTACTTGTTTTTAAAAAGGTGGAGTCAGCAATTCGAGAGAAAGCTCACTTTTGTATCTCTGCATGACGGCTGAAATAAAAAAATCTGCTGTTATACCCAGCCCAGGCTCTGTAGACTGGTGTGTAAACAAAAGGGAATGAAAACAAAGTGGCCCACCGTAGTTATAGAAACATGCCTGTTTCACAGAGCCTATGCTGTGTATTAATACTGGATTTATTTATACAAAAAAAGGGGTTTTGGAAACATTATCGCGGACTGAATCTTTAACTGCCGAAAATAAATACAACAATGAAAGTGTTCTTTGTACCAAGGTCTGGCTGCAGGCCCGTGTCCTTGTCATCTATCCTGAGGTTGGTGTAGAGAGGAGCGGACTCTGGACTTGAACGACTGTACGGCACGGCAAAGATGTCAAACAGCTCCTTCAAGTCTTTCCTGCTTCGGATACTGTGGAGTAAAACACACGCACAGCAGGATTGAGCACCATTGCCGGGCAGCAGATGAGAGCTTACACCGCTATCTCAAAAATGTAGGAGGACTGGTATGAGAATAATCCATTGCTTATCGAGGCATAACATTGTTTTCTTTTCATTTGGAGGGGTGGGAAATATTCTAGAGGCTAAATATTAAAGAGACCAGTATCCATGGAAATTGTCCTTGAGAAGCACTTTGTTTAATATGTTCTAGCATATTTTCTTCAGCTGCCATTGATAAGTCCAACAATTGCATAAAAAGAGGGAGGGAGTGAGATGGCAAATATTCTGAGCAGAACATATACATATACAAATATCAATGCTTTGAGACACTACTAAATGGGGGGTGATTTTACATAACCAGAAAATTGTGTCTGATCCATATTTTAGTTTGGCAAGATGAAACGGGAACATGTGTAGCAAACATTTAAAACTCTAAAGCAAGCTGGTAGATAATACTCTGCTATAGGGCCAGTGTCTCATGTGTTATGTTAAAAAAAATAAGGGTTAGGGTTTTTTTTAGTAAACAATAATTGTTGGTATGTACCTGAATGACTTGAAGAGCTCAACAAACTCAATGAAGCTCATGGTGCTGTCAGAAATCATGAGGTTCTGGAAGCCTTTGAGACAGCCTTTACTTCGACCATGCCACGACTTGCTGCTCCATGCCCTACACACCACAAAGAAAAGGCAAAACATAATAAGAATAATATATATACTGTATATATAATGTTTTATATATCATGGTACTTAGATAGTACATACCCTGGCTGTGACTTGACAGTTCCTGATAGGATTGGAGAGGAGTGCGGGCGGGACTGGTTGGACCCCACCATGCTGGAGGAAGAGGAGGAGGAGGAAGAAGAGGCTAGCAGTCCGGGGCTCTTACTGCATGAGAGAGAGAATGGTCCAGGGAAGCTGTCCTCTATTGAGAAAAAAAGGACTGAGGGTAAATTAAAAAGAATCACACTGACAATACAGTGGAACAAATGATCTGTGTCTATCTGTGAAGACCATATGAAGATGTGTGTTTGTTAAATGTCACCTGGGTCTTCTTGGTCCAGGCTGTCAGACTCTGGGCCGTTTCGATACAGTGCCTCTTTACAGCTCCGCGTTTTCCTGGAAACCATCTCGTCGTCCGTAGCATCCCCGCTGTCTCCCTGTGTTGGGTGTGTACAAACAAACAGACATGTTAGAAAAACAAGGAACTATTCAGTATGAGAAGTGAGTAAGTTAGGTACGCTGTAGTAGATCAAGACCAGACACTTGACATCTGTGTAGTATGCTACAATTGAACCATATCCATCATTACAGGGTTGTACTATAAGAGTCAACAGCTAGTACTGTAAAGGCTCTTAATATTTCAAACTAGTGGTAGAAAAAATGGAAATCCAGGCTATTTTTAAGCAGCTTGTCCAAACATATCTTATAAGCAAAGTTAGACAGATGCTTTAAGTGAACTTTTTTCTTATATACTGACCCTAACAAGGACCTTCTTCTTCTTCTTGGTCTTTTCATGGCTGTTTTTCTGGCCGGCGGGTTTCTCCACTCCACCTGTTCCCATGTTCCACCTGCGCCCACCAAACAGCTCAATGGCGTGGGCTAGTGTAGGGCCTTCATATCTGCCATCCTCCTAGTAAGACAGGCCAAGGTGAGTTTTCATTTCATCCTTTGCGTGCTGTATACATTTGTATGCCTTTAGATATCATGAATGTCATTTAAAATGACACGGTCATGCATAAGGCTGAGAATACACTTGGCCACTTGTATTTACAAATGTGGCCTTTGATAGTGGGAAGAAATAGGCATGAGCACAAGAATAGTTTTGTCAAGGGGGGGAAAAAAATGGTTTACCTGATACAAGCCGACATATTGCCTCCGCAGCCACTGCAACCTTTGGTCAGGAAACTTCTTTAATTTCCTGGTTGCGTTCACCAACTCCGACAGGCCCTTGTGGAGCATTTGTGCCGTGTTGTTGGGGGCCACAAAGTGTAGGAGTCTGATGGCAGAGGTTAAAGCCATAGATATAAACAGAATGATGTGCCAGTGGAGTAAAGCATTGTGGTTAAATAAGTGGATTTTCAATCCAGTGCTGGTGATAACAAGCCACTGACCTGTTGTCAGTGGTGCTGAGGCCATAGAGGAGGGTCAGTCCATTCTCCTCCACAGTCATCTGGCTCAGCTTGTTTTGCAAACATACACCATGAACGTCCACTCCCTGATGACCCAGGAACACCGCCTGCATGTTCAAATAAACACAATATTATGAAAACAAAGAACACTATTTACTAGTCCTACAAGAAAAATGACTTTCCTGTATCTGGAGTTGTAAAATGACCACATTTGAAATAATGCATCTCACTTTTCTTGCATCAAAGCAAGAGAAAAACGGATATTTTTTTTACTTTTTTTTAAGGAAAGTACAATTACAATTTCTATTCTAGATTTAAAAAGGCTTAAAGGTGCTACGAGGAACTTTCAGTTTTCGTTCATTCCTGCACCCCCTTTGGACAAAAAGCCTTTGTTCCTGGGTGAGCATACCCATGACAAAGGCATTAAGAAAAACTTTATTTTAAAAAATAGCATTCTTTGCACAGATGGTCTCGTTTACTGTTAAATGTCATCAGAAGAAAAATTAGACTGTTTCAGAAAATATTTAAAAGTTCCTCGTAGCACCTTTTAAGATGAAGATTTTCATTATCAGTATTGCTTTCTCCAACAAACCTTCACCACTCCCAGGTCCAAAAGGCCCTCTGCTAGTCCTGCCACTACAGTCTGTCCTAATCCCAGTGGCTGCTCTGTCTGGGGAGACCCGCCTCCGCTCTGGGGTTTACCTGCCATAAAATCATCACATTTACGATATATTTGAAAAGTCGTAAAGGCATAGAAACAATTTAACAACTTGTTCACAGACGCACACGTTTACAATCAGTTTAAACTGTGTTTGTTACAATAGATTGGCGCTAACATACTTTGGATAAACACAAATTTACGATGTGTTTTAAAACCTAATACTGGCACAGGAAATATGTTTTTCTTAAACCACGGTTTCCTCTTCTGCATTTGTTTAAAGAGTAATAATGAGAGAGGAAATGGGGTTGGTATAAACATACTCAATTTGAAATGTTCCAATGACCTTTCGACCTTTGAAGTTCCTCTTAACAAGAAAAACCCAGCACTTCTTCTAAGTGATTCTTTAATTTAAGCTTACTCATTGCTGAAAAATCATTTATAATTTACCCCATGTGAGTGTTGTGTTGTCAGGCTGTAGCCTCAGCAGACAGCGAGCGGTGAGGTGGCTATCCTGCTCGTAGTGGATGACTGTGGCCCCCTGCAGCAGAAACTGGTGGACGTCTGGTTTGAGCGACAACACGTACCTAGAAACAGAAAATACAAATACATACAATTGTGGGTGTGTTTATCTTGATCTATCTCTATCTGTGTGCTTGTGTGTATTTTTTATGTGTTTATTTTTTTTACCAGGGAATGAGCTCCGTGCCGTGGCTGAAAGCTCTGTGCGTCTCCTCAGTCCCCTGAAACTCCACCTCTTTCACCAACGGCTCAGTGGACAAGTCGCCCTCTGAATCGGACAAGTCTCCTACTGTGAATCTGAAGAAGGATGGAAGGTGGGTTCCAAGAGCAGAGATGCATTGTGGGATTGGGGAGGGGAAAAAAATGTAGCACTTAATTTCAAAGTTTGAGTTAGTTTGTACAGGAATCTCCAAATGCATCCGTTTCTACATATTATTTCAACTACTGCAGCAAGCGAGACAAAGCATTCATTCAGAAAATGCATTGTTCAGTCCACACAGTAAGAAATGGTCTGCTTCTACAGATGAACAGCACACAAGTGTACTCTTTAACAAAGTGCATCATGTTGGAAAAAGCACAAAAGCGTCATGCATTTGTAACGGCAAGCTTCTACTCAAACCATGATGATGTTATGCTCAAACTCCTGACACTCTCATGACCACTTACAAGACACGGTTTGATTCTGGCGCTGTCCTAAAAGAATGTGAACTAGAGAAGGGAGAAGGGGACAAAGAAGGAGGAGAGGAAGTGTGAGATGAACAAAAAGTGGAAAAAGTGCTCAGAAGGAAAAACTAAAAATAGCAACAAAAAAAAGAGGATGCCAGTGGGTAAGATCAGGAACGCAGGAAAAGAATATCTAAACTTCTTTGTGTAGTGAAAGATTATATTTATCTGTGAACACCTGACCGAAAGGAAATGTATTGTTATCCTGTGCTCTGGCATTACAAAATAACTCAGACAGAGTCAGAGAAATCTGTCCAGAAACACACAAGATAAGACAGGCTTCCTTAATACAAACACCACTAGGCCCAGTTTGAAAATGAAATGAGTCATTTTTGACAACATCATACTGTGTGTTAGTGTCCAAATTCCAGCGTGTGCGATTAGCTACCTGACAGCAGTACTGCTGAAATGTACCAGAGCCCTCTGTTCCTTCCTATCCTGACAGGAAACTATAACCTGTTATCTGTTTTTCTCAGTGACACAGGGGTTTAATGTGAACACACACCACCTCATCTCAATAACAATCTGCAAAATGTGTTCCTGTGCTAAACCATTATCTAGTGCCGGTGTTTATAAAAGAAAACTGTGTTGAGAAAAACAAACTGGAAGGAACTAGAACAATATCATTTACAGTAACAGTTTAGTAAGAATCCAGCAGCTCATCTGGCCCCCAGGCATTGTGATGTGAATGCTAAATATCCATTCACACCTTTAATGTACCGCAATATATATAACACACAAACCACTTCATCTGTAGCATTTCGTTAAACTTATCCCATGGCAATAGACATAGTTTGGCACTTTCAGTCTTTTAAAAAAATATTACTTTACAGTTTTCCAATTCATTCCAAGAGAGAATGCTGTGGTGGCATGTCAATAAATGTATTTTCAGAAACCAGCGCTGTGCCTACGAACTAGTGACACAACACAGGAACTGTGTGCCACGCCAGTCATTCATAGTACAACGCAGTATTCATAGTTCTGACATAAATCTGTATATAACAGACCAATTCACTATAAGTCATTGTCTGTGAAACCAAAAGGAAATTAAAAAACTCTATTTTGGAAACAGTCCTTTGGCAGAAAGGGTCACAATGCTAAACAATAGAATATTTCTAGTCCAGCTCAAAGGAGTAGTTCACCAAAAATGTAAAATAGGCAATGGGTGCCTTAATATTCCACTGTTGGTAAAGTGATCAGGTGTTTATTATATTGAAATATAAACTGAGAATAGGTAACTTAAAATGTCATTTTGTTTGAAATGTATTAAAACAAGTTGACAAAATGAAGAAGTCGTTTAACACTAGTAAACAAAAAGTAAAAACATGCAGTGTGCAATCATCTGGTACACCATGTTCCAGTATATTGATGGACCAGGTCACACAGGCTATGTGCCATTTGATACTGAACTGTATGTCTCATAAGCTTGGCTACAACTTGTGTAACCCCCCACCCCCTCCATACTCAGAGAGCATCCTTCATCTGGATAGTGACAGAAACACATTCTCCCTCCTAAGGTAACCTTAAATAAGAAATGTTTATCATGATATCTATCTGGAGTTACTGTTTGGTATCTGGTGTTGAACACTGAGAGAACTGTCTAAGGGTAAACAGAGTGTTAATCAAGCTTATTGGAGGCTTGGGGTACTGACTGATTTCGGCAGCGGTCCCTAAAGGAGTTGTTCCTGGATGCAGGTGACGGGCCGGTAGAAGAGGGACTGGTGGAAGCGTCATCGGGATCGTCAGCCTCCAAACTACGATTACAAGATCTGAGGAGCAAAGAGAGAGGAGAATTAAAGGCACAGTCAGTGATTTTGGAGAACGCTTGTTGTCAAAATCACTTTTTTTTTTTTGTCAAAATCTGTGAAAAATCTCCTCACAATCAGCTTACCTGTAGGTGTTTGAGCGGAGATACTGCTGGTGTTAATACACAGCCTAGGATCTGTGAACAGGTATGTCAACAAAGGGGAAGTAAAGAAAAGAAGGCCCAACCTGATAATCTGGAGGATGTTGCTGACTGTGGCCTCTTTCTCTGGGACGTGTAGACCGTCTGGACCCGAGCGCGACATGAAGTTGCTTTGGCCGCTGTAGTCGGACACAAACTAAAGGGAAGAGGGCAGAAAAAAACCCACAAATAAATATATAAAATAATATCTGATTTTCTTATTGCTTGGGTCTGTTCTATGATATGTGTGTATGTTTTCTGCATGCCTGTGGGTGTGTTAACTGTACCTCTATTGAGTCCTCTGTATTATCTTGAGGCGGTTTGAGGCTGATGATGCTCGCCGTCCCGTCCAACGCGTCACTCAGCTCCTTCAGAAAAACCCCACAGAAGGGCACCACCTATTCAAAAAAAGAGAACAACACATTCCATTAGGGCTTTTACTGTACTACTAAGAACATGGCTGAATGACCCACTTGGCACAATAAAACCATAACGTTCACCAAAAGCCACCTTGAGTAACCCAGCATCGTACCTTGCATCCTGGGATATTGAGTGCTCTGGTCACAACCTTCTTGTACTCGGCAGAAGACTCGTGCTGAGCCATGGCGTCCTTCAAGCTCCTCATGGTCTCGATGTCAGACTGGTCCATGAACTGCCACATCTTCAGCACCTTGCGCGACCTTGAGGACAATGAAAACACCATAAATATACATTTGTTTAAATTAGGATATTCTGTGTCAGTTGTTTTTTTCTAACAAAACAAACAAAAAAGGGAGGAAAACAAATAAACCTGAGTCCAGCCAGAAACTCCATGACGCCGTTGTAGTTTCCCATGTTCCAACAGGATTTAGCGACATGGACCAGGTAGGAGAAAACCTCTCTCTTCTCCTCCATGGACCCCGCTGTGAGGATCAGCCACGTCACCCACGAACTCACCTGTTAATACAGAGTTTTTACATAATAACATTACTAATAGAGACTATGACATTAAAGAACCTGCTGATTTTTCATATTAACTGAGCAAATGTGACCTCTCCAGTGATAAACTGGAACCTTATTAAGGGGCTTCACCTGAAAATGTTATAATAGTGGACCAAAAACAAGGCTGATTTAACGTAGCAAGACACAGGACGTGTCACTGTGTTAGTGTGTCACTTGAAGCAGGCAGGAGAAGAGGTCCACAGCCAAATGACAGCCAGTTGAAACTCTTTATTGTGTGTGGTCTTACGTGAGCTCATGTCATCTCTTTAAAAGTGTGGTATGGCAGGCTGTGTCTAAAGTGGTAATGTATGCACAGGACCAAGCCAGCTGGCCACACACACACACACACACACACACACACACACACACACACACACACACACACACACACACACACACACACACACACACACACACACACACACACACACACACACACACACACACACACACACACACACACACACACACACACACACACACACACACACACACACACACACACACACACACACACACACACACACACACACACACACACACACACACACACACACACACACACACACACACACACACACACACACTCACAAAATAATGAGATCAGATATCAATCAGCTGTGTTGTCACTGCCCACAAGAATGTGTAAAAAAAGAACTATGAAAGAACCAGAAATGTATCCAGGTCAGCGTCTTTTCAAATACTCTGTGATTGACACACACGCATGCACACACACTCTAACTGACAATACAGGAAAATATCTGGTTTCAATCTGGCTTCTTGTCCATTTCTATGCAGTTAGAACCTTATGAATGTAATAGCACACACACAGACAGACACAGACACACACACACACACACTTAGAAATCCCCTAACCCCCCGCAGGTGGTAAAAACATCCCCCTCGCCCTATCTATTACTGGGTTATGTAAGAATCTTTAAAGCCCACTGCAGTCTGACTTCACAGTGACTAAATAAAGCCACAGAAAACACACACACACACACACACACACACACACACACACACACACACACACAGGCTGATGAAACATTGGTAAAAATCCACATGTCATCTCTGACCTCTCAGTGGACTACTTCACAAGCAAGCCCAGATATCGTGCATAACACATGCAACCAAACCCTTTTTGCATGTACTGAACACAGATCCTTTAACATACACTAGGCACGGGGTCATAGAGACTCACATATCAACCTTAGTCACAAACTGTAAACAGCTTAACATAGAGTATATACAGACATCTTAGATATAGTATGAGATTGTACATACACAGAACTTACTTCATAAGCATGTAATCTACCGTTTTTGATAAAATGCTAAATTGTATTCGTCAGACTCTTAAACGCTGGTTGTCCCAATGTCAAACTGTTGTGTTTATATAGTGTTACGGTTTGTTAAGTCTCACGTTTTTCTCGCGAGCTAATATGAGTGAAAGCACACCAGTTGTATGCATTCCTGTGTGATAGAAGCATTGGCATGAGGAAGCAGGGAGGGGGGGTGGGTGGGAAGTTACACATAATCCATTTCAGACAACTGTGTCCTCCAAACTGATACACCTAACTTTAAGAAAAAATATATAATGCAGGTGTGAACTAAAACTGAATTGAGGTTCAAAGTCTATAAGTTGCAACGTCCATCTGCTAAAGAACATCACCTTGCAAACTTCACAACCATATTTAAGTTACATTGGCTTGGTGATGAAGTAACATATATTTTATTAAAAGAATTGATTACACTCAGAAATGTTGTTCTCACTTGCCACTGTTGTTGGCGATAAAGAAAAGGAAGATAAGAGTTTAATGTATAGAAAGTCACTCCTTGCTCATTTAAAAAATCAATTTTGCAGAAGCTTGTTACAGAAAGTCTACAGGACTAACGGAAAAACAACTCTTGTGCCCTACACTCTCACCTCTTATCTGTTCTTATCTGCCAGGATGTGCGCAAATTTGGTTTCAGTCATTTCGTGTCGCCCGCTGTGTCACCATCTAAAACCACTGGCCATGTGCAAAGTGGCTTTTATAAATCACCTCGTTGTAGAGTTGGCATCTAGATCTTGCAGAATGCAAAAGTGTGTTCTCAGTGTTGTTTATGAGAGATACTAGACAGGTTATGAAACATATGTATAGAGAGAGAGAGAGAGAGAGAGAGAGAGAGAGAGAGAGAGAGAGAGAGAGAGTGTGTAGGGTTAGGAGGAGTTTGATGTTTATGTCTGTCTGTCTCCATCTGTGCTTGTGTTATTAGTTAAAGTATGAGGGTAACAGTTTATCATTTGTTCCATGAATTACATAACCAAGGTTGACAAGGAACAATTGAAAACTCAACACATGAGCACACAGTGTACTCCTGTCCGGTCAAAGCTAAACACTGCAGGCGGACACAAAGGGCCCCAAACTGCCCAACGTTCCCCGGTATTCCTTTTTAAAATGCATTATCTTTCATTCCCATACATGGCTTGAAAATGAACAGAATCCAAAACATTCGATACTTTTGGGAAAATTGGAATTCAATTCACAAAAATGCTGACTGTCAAATGTGAGGAAAGAAATCAGAGGCTAATGAAGGAAGTCATTGAAAATTAATTAAAAAAAATGTGCAAGATCCTTTAAACACATTTTCTTATACAAATATTTGACATAACACTGTCCACAATCACTGAGGAAAACGTATCCAAAAGACAGAGCAGAGTCTGTGTCTTACAAGGGGTGAATCACTGTTGTCATTTGACTCGTGCCCATATATGGCTACAATGCACATTTGAGAAACCAAATTTTTTTGTGTGTGTGTGTGTCTCGCCTTTCGTTTGACTTAAATGAAAACCAGCTGATGAGAAAGGTACGCAACCTACAGATGACATCATCATATTCCAATCAATCTCTCCCTCTCTGCACTTTCTCTTTCTCAGCAGTAGTGTTATGATTGTTTTTTCTCAAAGGCCCCCGGGAGAGCAACTTTAGTCAACTTACACTGGCTGTGTCCACGCAGTGTGTGTGTGTGTGTGTGTGTGTGTCATAAGCTGATACGTTGGTGAGAACCGCAAGGGCAAACTCAACCGAACGAAAACACAATCACTGGCCCGCTATGCTTTTCAAACTTTCGAATCAAATTGCAGTGCACGCATTTGGACTGCCTCTGGTGATGTCATTAAGGGGGAGGTTACTTGAAGGAAGCTCAACATAGTCATCAAATCAGGAGAATGTTTTTTTTTATCAATATTTTCCCAATAGAAGAGAGAAGTGCCCCTCTTTCAACATGAATAACATCTCTGTATGGTCTTGTTTAAAAGAGTCGTTCAAGGAATTCGGGAGTCACTATTCTACATAGTTTACTGATTGGTATCACCCATTCTCAAGTGATCTCATCCACTTAAATCGTCTAGTGAAAACTGAGCTTGTGGGGATGTGGGCTGACTCTCTAGACTGAAAGCTGAAATAGGTCTAATGTCTTCAAGGGTAGAACATGGATGTTAAAAGTACAGCGGAAATAAATATTAGTTTAATTGCTTAGTTGATAGAAATTGAATTGGTAATTTTGATAATCAAGTATTTGTAATAATCAAGTCATTTCTCAAGGATTAAAAAAAGTTCTGGTTCAAACTGTTTACCTGTATTCTTTATATTGTATAAACTAAAAATAGTGAATCGATTTACCTGGTTTGAAGAATACAATTGAATTTTGGCGGTATCAGAATAAGAGGTGTATGTACTTTTTTTTAATATTTTTCATTTGTGTGTCTATAATTACAGTGATCCAAAACACACTTATTTTGTTTAAACAAGACTTCTCACCTCATTGAAGCGTGCCACCAGGTCCTCCACAGCGTTACTGGACTGAGCATTCTGGGTAGGCATGCTGGGCACAGACAGCGAGGCCTTGAGGTTCGGGTGGCGTTTGGCTTGACACTCGGGGCTGCCCATGTCTCGAGTGAGGAAACAGAGGTAGTCCAAGGGAAAGACCTGCAGACAGACAGACATGGCATTGAAAAGGATGGACAAGTGCATTTCTACATCTTTACTGGTTGATGCTACTCATTTTCTCTCTTCATATTTTCCCCCATCTCTTAACTTTATCCAATCTGACAGGGTTGAACATTTTTTCACCCAATTTTGTGCTAGTGAGCATCAGCGTGTGTGAGTGAGTGAGTGAGTGAGTGAGTGAGTGAGTGAGTGAGTGAGTGAGTGAGTGAGTGAGTGAGTGAGTGAGTGAGTGAGTGCGTGCGTGCGTGTGCGTGCGCGTGTGTTTGTGTGTGTTCTGTATCAGTGCACTCTTGTAGGGACTATAAGTGCCACCCACCCGTTGATAGAGCTGCTGCTCTTGCTCAGTGAGGATACAGGCGATCTCCTCGGGGAACTGAACAAGATGGCGTAAGTCTGCCAGCTCCTTACTGATCCCAGTCACACTGGGAGGGAGAGAGCTGCTGCTGGTCATACTGTTGGCCAGCTGACGCTCTGGATGGATGGATGGATGGATGGATATAGAGGAGAAAGAGAGACAGAAGAAGAGGAAGAGATTGTGAATATATTTTTCATTTATCCTTTATTCATACTTGAGAGATCAATTGAGGGGTGATCCTCATTTGCAATGATGTCAGGTCAAACCAATGCAAAGCAAAAACAGCAATACATACACAATATACAATGCAAATACATCAAATACACAACAAGCTGATAACGAGAGAAAACAATTAGACAGCGTTGTAGAACGGCTGCAATTAAAATGGGTGAAAGTACAATATAGCCTAATTAAAACAGGTACAGCTAGAGTTTGACAGATTTAAGATAATATGTCTAACTTTGTTTAAGGATATGAAGTTATTTATTTTAATTTGTTGATGTAAGTTGTTCCAGGAGTCAGGGGCACTGAAGCTAAAAGCTGTCTTTCCAAGCTCAGACCAGGCTTGTGGAACATACAACATGAGCATACCGCCATGTGTACGTGTGTGATCACCTCTGCATAGGTGATAGTTACGTAGCTGCTGCGGCCCAGCGCTGTTCAACCGCTCCGACCCATGGACTGTATATACTCTGACAGACTGGCATTAAAGGAATAGTTCAACAAGCAAACAGGAGTGTTTAGTGATGTTGTAAAGTTTATCATTTGGCCTGCTCCCCTTGACTACCAGTGTTTGAGCTAAGTTAACCTGGATGAGAGACCTTTTGCCCATTCCTATATCAAAAATGCATGCAGAGTTACAGGAACAGTTTCTGTCGCCTTTTCTTGAGCCTTAGAGTGAGTCAAAATGTTGAACTATTCCTTTAACCCCGCCCATAGGGTGCTGTCTGCAGAGCCAAACCATGCACCGCTCAGTGTAAACGAGGCAAAAGGCACCAGAGACATGAGATAAATGAAAAGGAGATCAGACATCAGAGACAAGGGGGGGGGGGGGGGGGGGATTGAAAAGTGAGACATTATCTACTCTTTATCTTTCACCATGCAAAACATTAAGCCAGGTAGAAGTGAGCAGCTCTTTTTAAGGCTTAACCTGAATATCTCAAGTCCCCTAGTCTAATCCATCAATCCCTAGCACACCATCCACTCTCTACCACTGGACCTGCCAAGAGAAAAAAACCTGCACACTTCAACCACTAGAGAAGGAAGCAACACTGATCACCTGCCAGTTCTTCTGTTTGGATTTTCCTCAGGTCCATTAGTCTGTCTGTTTACACACACACACACACACACACACACACACACCCTCCTCTCTGCTAACAGAGGATTAATGGACACTTTGTATACCGGTGCTGGAGCTGCCAGGTAGGTGCACTGTACAATGTCGGAGACAAATGCAACATAAACTAACAAGCCCTGCTTTTCCGCCGGAGGAGCTCTTCCAAGAACCCTTTCAGGGGACCCTTTAAGGAATTGTACCTGCAATTAGATGACAGAAATGTTCCTATTAAAGTCTCTTTATTTTCGCCAGGTATATTTTTTGTTATCAGATCTGAAGTTGTTATGCCAGTGTTCCAACTCATTTTCCTAAATATTCTATCTGCATAATATGGCACAGAAGTCAGTTTAGCAGTTTAGTGTGCTTAATAAATGATGTAGAGGAGATGATGGTAAGGAGATGTAAGAAGAAATTGAACACCAGGAATAAGACGGGCTCTGTCTGTCTGGTCATTGTGAACTGTCATACACACAGAAACGTATGTACTCGCTTCCGGCAACCACACACACACACACACACACACACACAAAAGTGTGTATGCGTAGACCTATGCACTCACACACTTAAAAGGTTGTCCTTGGTAACTCTTAAGATGTGCAACAGGTAGCCATGGAAACAGCGATGACTGCTCTGCGGGAAAAGAATAGCTTATTTACACAGTTTGATTTGTGGATCCGGCCTCACAGCTTCTGTAATGAACTCTCAGTGTGTGTGCGTGTGTGTGTGTGTTTGATTCTAGCAAGAAATAATATTTTAGTATAGTAGCAAAACAATGAAATCTAGTGTCCTAAACATATGAGCAACATCTCCTCATCTCTAACCCCAGAACTGATTTTGCATGCCAACCTTCTGAAGTGGAAATGGAGACATCCGTTAAATCAGTCATATGAATTTCATGACCACGCACAGGTCTCCTCAATCATTCATGTATTCATCCTTTAAACTGGGAAACAAATTGGCGTATAAAGCTCCCTGTGACAAGCCTGCATCAAAATAATTCATTAAAAACTAATGTTTTAACAAGGACAGCAGTAGAATTCTGACCATAAAATGAGTGTGAAGAAAGAAAAAAAACTGTATTACATGGATAAAAAAATAAAAAAAAGTGTCCAAAATGTGACCTACTTTCTCATAAATCATTGGTATGTGTCAAGGCAGTGGGTCCAAAATTAGAACAGATAAATAACAATTCAATGTGCTTCACCAACTCTGCCTGTAAAGCTTTCACACAAACTGTATAATATTAGCAATGACAACAGAAAGCTGATGAATAAAACGCTGGGACTGGATAGAACAATATCTTAGATTCCAGTTATGGTGATAAGGCCTAATATTATAATCTATTGTGGGCCTATGAGACAGAGGTTTCTGACTCAAAAACAATGAGTTATATATATTCAGACTGAGCATACAGCACTTCTTGCTGTGAGCCTGAGAGAACACAAAGCTGGACTAATTGACCATGGTGTCCCAGTGACCTTTATGCATAGGTTTACTGTACAGTAGTGCATGTGTGTGTGTGTGTGTGTGTGTGTGTGTGTGTGTGTGTGTGTGTGTGTGTGTGTGTGTGTGTGTGTGTGTGTGTGTGTGTGTGTGCTAGGTACCGTTTCTAAATGCATTGTGGGGGCAGATTGTCTGCACTTCATTTTTTTACCATTTTCATGACTTTTCTCTTTTAGGAAATAGCATGCCATCAAGAGAGCTAGCCTACAAATAATGAGTGTGTATTTCTGCGTTGATGTATGTTCGTGAGTAAGATGTATACATATATAAACAGCATTCTTTTTATTCCACATGTGATGTTTCTAGGGCTGAGGTTAGAGTGCTACCTTTGTATTAAACAAGTTAAGGTACATGTAAAGATTTAGAACCTAAGCCTTAAAGCTGTATATTTGCATTAATCCAATTCATAAAACCAGACTGGAGCTAAGAATACTTTCAACTATATGTGTTTTATTTAATTACATGAAAACGTTCAGTGTCGAGAACAGATTGTTATTTGTTTTGTTACATATTTAACAGCTTTAAATATAGCGATAGTAAATTATATCTAGCCTTCACCACCACTGAATCCATCATCACAGAGACCCAATAAAAATGTACATATACAGAAGCACTTAAAAGGTTTACAGCAAAATAAGTCTTGATCACTGAGACAAACGATTGGTATATTCTTTTAATTATTCTAAACCAACCTATGACGCAATGCCAATACCATTATAGGATTTATGACTGGAAAATCAATATGTACGTAAAGGGAGAGGAACCTTGGCTTGCATGTAGACCCTGCCAAATTTCTTTGCCAGCCAACTTCCCACATCCGTGTACTGTTTTCACAGGCACATTTGAAGCCGATGACAACTTCTCCACTGCAGCATGTAGGGCACTCAAACAGGTGCAGCATGCAGAGTTCAAGGACTTTCAACAAGATAGGCCTTTTCAGCCTTTCAATATCATCGGTAAAAATGATTCATATTCTATACATCAACAGCCATCTTATTTTGCGTTCTACTTTTAGGTGAAAGAAAACATATTATAATTGTACATGCAGACGTCATTGTAAGCACACACATGGAAGGGCATTACATACATGTAAGGCCATGAATGCACTTACACATACATAAACACAGGAAAACAAATAGTTTGAAAAGCACTCGTAATACACGGACTCAGCAAGACACACAGACACACATCAGCAGTAGAAGCAATAAACATTGATCTGTCTGACTGCTGACAACACTGAGTTATCATTGGGAGTTTCCCTCTTGGATCACACGTACCAACAAGGAATCACGTGCTTAAAGAAATAGAACATTTAGGCTCTGCATTGGTGAGGAAGACTATGATAAAAAAACAGGACGTTGATAAGAAGTTTGGACTGATGAAGCATAGGGCACCATTATTTTGTCAATTGATTTTTAAATTAAGAATGTAGTCAAAGATGTTTGTTTGTGCACCATCCGCTTCAATTGAGAGGTCAGACTATATAGTGAATGGGACCCATTCAATCTGGAAAAAAATGAACTCAGTGTGACTTGATACCAATCAGATGGAGTAGCACATACTGTGGGTCGTTCTGGTGCTTTTGATTTTAACTGTAAAGTGATTGAGTGAATTCTCAAGAGTCTAAAGGCATGCGTTGCCATGTATGACATTCATTCTTAGGGTCAATTCAACTAGAGGTTGCACAGAGACCCCGGAATTCTTGACTGTCATTGTTGATAGCTTTCAGGTATGAAGGAGTGCACAGTGCACAACCTCCCACACACACTTCTCAAACAGCTGCACCATCCATCCATCACCTATTTAACATACAATTTAAAAAATAATGTTTTAAATTAAATCGCAATGAATATAGTAGATCGAAATGTGTTTTGATTGTACAAGTTATAGTGTTTATATGCCAGTTAGAAAATGTTAACCTTTTGCACCAAAATATAGACTGAAGGTTACAGTTTTAACTGATACAGTAACACCTGTATTAAAGACAGTAAAAAGACAGAGCATGAGGAGGATATGAATGGTATTTTTAAGATATAGAATATATTGTCTTTTTGATACCACAACACCACGGTTAAGACACCTGTTAGAAAGCAAAAAGAGGGACAATTCTTCAAACCAACTACATACAGTATTCCACAGAATAGGATTCTGCGATATCTTCAATGGCTCAATATAAACCACTTTTAATTCATCCATAACTAAAACACATTACATCGTCTCAAACCTGAACAAAGATTTGGAGTCTAGACAAAACCACAGCTGATTTGAATCTTGCCAAATGTGCACCCATGCTGAGCAAAGGACCCGCTACTATAATCAGATTTCCTGATTAACATGTAAACAAATGGCTCAAGTGGTCCTTTTTTCAAATGCCATAATAATATTCGGTCCCCCTTGATTACTCATTTGCATAACATCTAAGTGCAGAAGACACTAGGCAACATACGTACGGTAGTTCCTATTATCATACACAAAAAGACACTACATTTTAAGTAGACCCAAAACACACACACAGACACACACGTGCAGATATAACGGTATAAAGGTTACATATCTTTCGCACAGCTGTGATAGTGTAACTCACATTTCCTCTACTCACTGATCAGTTTGTAGTCCGTTCTGTGGGAGTGCTTCATGGTCGCTAGACACAGCGGGCTACTCTGCTTCCACACTGACAGCTCGGTGCCAAGTGCCTTATCCACATTTGAGCTACCAGACCCGTCTCTCCTGCAGCTGCTCACTCTCTCTCTGTATCTCTCCCTCTCTCTCTCTGATCTATTTCTCTCTCCCTTACTCCACTTCTATCGCTCTCCAACTCCCTTTTGTCCGTTGCTCTTCTTCCCTCACCTGGCTTATCCTCCTTTTCTTATCAGCAAACAATCATTGCTCCCTCCGTCTCTCTCTCTCTCTCTCTCTCTCTTATGCTTACATTCACTATTCCTCTCCGACACCCTCTCCCTCTCTTCCCCCCCCCCTTCACTGACACCATACATAGTTCACAGCCATGTGCTAGAGTTAGACCAGCAAGACCATCCCACATGTTTGCATAATGTGGATGGTGTCGTAATCCATACATTGCACTCTTATAACCTATATACTCATATGGACAGAAACAAAAGGACCAAAAATAATTTCCCATAATTCTCTCTCTGTATTGTTGGTCCTTATTGTACATATTAATTTTTCATTATGTCAGGGGTAAAATCACAGTAAGGTGCTGATTGTTACCGAGTTGTTAACACGACGCCTCTCTGTAATGCGTCTTTAACAATGTTTTCAGTGTAAGTGCTGAAATAGGCTATCGATAGAAACTTAACTAACAAATTAATCAATCATTTTGATCAGTCAGTTATGGAGCAAATATGCCATATACACTGGGGTAACATGTAAGGATATGTTGCTATATTCTTTTTAATATACAACATTATGCCGTTTTATCAAAAATATTTAAGCTTCACTTGAAATTCTACTGTATCATTTGTTCGACAAGGTCTCCGCAAAACAAAACCAGTCCCAGTATATGAGCAGCCCATCCGTTATAAGAGAGAGTGTTGACATCCCTCCGAGCTAATTTTAAAAAAGATGCAGTTATTTGTCACATTAACGGCTAGCAGGGTTTGCTTTGCTCGGCTGTTATCTTGGTCAACATGATATCTTTGCTTGTACCAGAGCTTAAGCATAAAATTTTTACAATATATACCGAAAGGTTTTTAGATAATTCACAATTACAGAAAAAATGCAACAATCAAGGCCATGTTTTGTCCAGATGAGTATTTTTAGAATGTATGGCCGTGTAAACAATATGTGCTCTTGACATCCTTGAGACTTTCCTCCAGTACGATTCCCCACCACGTCTGCTGTCAATGGGGTCTTAAACGCTGGCAAGGCAACACAATGTACAATGACCAGTGAGAGGAAGAGAGAGAAAGAGAGAAGGAAGAACGAAAAGAAAAAAGAAAGAAAGACCAATATTGAGCTGCAGGGATGGCAGCCTATAACTGAACTGCATGCTTCCTTTGCAGCAGTACAGTAAATTGTGCTATAAAGGAAACTGGGGTCAAGTAAAGTACTTAAGATAACTCCCATTTATAGTTCACATGAATATGGCTAAATCCCAGAAGAGTCTCCTTGTACTTAAATAACTACAACTTCAACAGTGAAGGACATAAGAGGAGATAATGATGCAGAGATTTAATGACAAAAAAATATGTCAGAATCAGTTGCAAATTCATTTTCTGTCAATCAATTATTCAACTGATCATTTCTGCTCTAGCTAAGTCTTGGTTTTTAAGCAACTCATTTTCTCTGTATCTCTACAACAGCAGCAGACACACACACACAAAACACACACACACACACACACACACACACACACACACACACAAAACACACACACACACCACCTTGACCTCACCCTTGTGAAACACCAGTATTTGTGTTTACAGGTGTCAGTTTACCCTCAGCACAAAAAGCATGCCACACTGACCCAGACCATGTGCCAAATCGAAAATGTTCCTCCTGACCTGCTTCTCAAAAAACAAATGTTGCTAAGTTACAGAGAGTTGTTCACATTCATTCTTTAGAGAAACCAGCCAAATGCTTTTCAGATCATTACCGTGTTCTAGAAAATTCTACAAAAACATTCCAGCTTTTCACCACTCACATTAAAACTCTAAGAATACAAGAAGGTTGGCCAGGCGATTATCCTGGTAATCCTTTAAAGCATCTGGGCCAGAGCAGCCTCTGGTCAAGTTTGCTATAAGTTTGACCTCTCCAGCTCCCAGTGTTGCCAATATATTTCATCTAAGATCGATAACTTATTAGGATAGGATATGATAGGCATAGGAATAACATATTTGCATTTGTTATTACAGGATTCCTTTTCATGTACTGTAACTATGAGATACATACTTCATAAACTTAAAGACCTACTTCACCGGTGGAAATATGAAAGTGTATTGAATTCTGAGATCCTATTTATTATAAATGTGCTAAAAAATTAAAAATTGGTTCAGCCTAGCCTGAGAAAAGGCAGAAAGAGTGTTTTATGATCTCACTGTCTAACCCTACATTTTCCTTACTGTGACATCACAGTAAGGGCTAGGATTAACAGGATAGCTGGGCCAAGGGAGGACTGAGGGAAGACAAGAGGGAAGAAAAACCTCATTCATTATATTATAATAGTGATTTTATAGTGATAGAATGCCTGTTCCGTATGGGTGAAGTATTCCTTTAATTTTTCTTAACAAATCCACTCCAAATATGCAGTGCACAGTCACTGAGAAACACAATTGAAACCCCTGTTTAATTCTAAGATCAGATATATACTACAAATAATATCCAACACCTGCTCTCACAAATTACTGCTGGCATGAATACCTTTGTTATTCACTACTAAAGACCGTAACAGAAGAATTCCTCTGACCCTTTTTCCTTGTAACATGCAATTGGATACAGAAGGGTTTTATTAGGGAATACAATGATCTACTATAATGTAAGGCTGAGGCTGATTAAAAAGCAACATACGACATAATGCAGCAATAAAAATAATAAAAACACAACAATACAAGAATGTCAGTAGGAAAATAAGGATATAGGAAAAAACAATTACAGCTCTAAGACTACAGAAAACCCAGTAAATAAAGTAAATACGCAACACAGTGTTTTTTGCCTTCACCAGGAGGATGAAGGCAAAATGGAACCGGGACATGAAATGTATGGAGAGAGAGAGAACACAAAGGCTTTTTTTACTATGTAGGTGACACAGAAACCTCACCAGAGGGGTTAAAAAATCCTTTGATAACCGAAAGAGGTGAATCACTTGTCTTCTGAAGCTCCATAGCACAAGCTTGTAAAAAACTGAACCATACATGTACGTTACATGTGTGTAGTCCTTTAACAAGACAACACTAATTGTTTTAAGAGAGCTGCGATTTGAGGGTTTTTTATGTTCTGATCAATTAAAAAGCATTTATTTTGTAACTGATTTACACAAGTTCAATTGAAAACAAAAAAAAACAACAACAACTAATGCTAGAGAACAGGAGCAGGATTATTACGTTGGAAGACTAAAGAGAAGAACAATACCTTAAATGGTAAGAAAGCAATAACTACACAAACACTATCCAAATTTGAAAGTTAGGTCAGACCTTACTGCCGAGCTTGAGGATAATGAAAGGTCTTTTATGACATCTGATAAATACTTTAACATTACAAACAATTTCCTCGGAAAAAAAACTATGTTATGCCCCACCTTAAAAATGGAATTTGGAGTGAGTTAAAGGGGTTGTGTCTTTGCACAAACGCAAATTCATTTATCTTGAGGCACTCTGTTGTTTGATCATTTTCAACTCAGCATTGCACCCCAGGTGGGAGAAAAAAAACGTAAAGATGTGGCTAAGGGTCCAATTTTTTAAAAAGTAACACCAATGCATAATATCTGGGAAGCTTTTGGTACTAAATTAGATAGAGAGAGAAAGTTCCTAAGGGAGTCTCTCATGCTGTGTGTGTGAATGTGTGTGAGTGCGCTTATGAAATCCTAGTCCTGCCAAGACTTCTAAGCTGCTATGTGTGCGCGTGTCTGGCTCTATTCTGTTTCCTGCAACACCCATTCGAACAGAACACGGTGTCATGTTAAAGATATGTGCTGTGTGTGTGTGTGTTTGCGTGTGTGTGTGTGTGTGTGTGTGTGTGTGTGTGTGTGTGCATGCGTGTGTGTGTGTGTGTGTGTGTGTGTGTGTGTGTGTGTGTGTGTGTGTGTGTGCATGCATGCGTGTGTGTGTGAGTGTTTGCATGCATGTGTGTGTGTGTGCGTCTGTGTTTGAATGTTTTTTAACATTTAACTATTATCATGAATACAAATAAAGCAAGTGAAAGAGAAACAAACACTCTTGTCTTTGTGTTTTTGTGTGTGTGCGTGTGTGTGTGTGTTTGCGTGCGTGTCTGTGTGTGTGATTCTCCTTGATCTTGCCAGCGACAGCTTGTCCCCTGGCACACTGCCAGTGGAAATTAATGTCAGGATCGGCTTACATTTGAGTCATACGTTAACATCATTGTAGCGAAGGTGGACGGACTGTTACCAGCTGAGCAACTGACATCCCGCCTGGCTGGATGATGAAGTAATGTGGAGAGAAGGAGGGAGCAAGGGAGAGTGAAAGAGGTGACATACTGTATGTGTGATGAGAATGTGTCTATGTACTGTATGTGTGTATGCGTGTTTGCTTGTTATGGAAAAGACACCCAAACAAAATGTCAAGCTATCATGTGCGAGCTTTAAAGAGGTGCCGCGCATGCACGTTTGAAGTGCATACAAGCCCTTTTTTTCAGATGTTAAGACAGAATGTGGTGTGTGTGTGTGTATGTGTGTGTGTGTGTGTGAGCGTGCGTGCGTGCGTGTGTGTGCGTGTGTGTGTGGCCCCTGTGATGTCAGGGGAGGCTTTTTCTTCTCCCTGTGTACTCGAAACCACTTCAGTATTCAGTGTGAATGTTTGTCTAAATTGGTGAAAAGAGTGGAGAGGGGGAGAGAGAGAGAAGGGAGGAAGGATGGTACAATAAAAGGGAAAGTACAGCAGATGAGAAAAAGTAAGAAGGAAAGGGGCGACCGCTTGGATCAACTACTGACGTGCTCTTACTGACCCAAAGCCGCTGTGGATAAGGGACCATGTGGGAACAGAGCGGAGAGGAAGAGAAAAGAGTGGAAAAGTCATCCACTGGGGAATAGTGAGAAGCTTTCCCTCACGGAATCAAACAGATACAGTATAGGCTGTCTGCCCAACGTCCCCGCTTCACTTGTCATCCAACTTAATGCTGCGCTGTTTTTTAGCAGGTGTGCGTATACTGTTTGTATGATTTGGGCTTTACACTTTTGATGGAACAGAAGTATTACATAAGAAACGATAAAACTATTCAAATTGTTAACAGGTTGGTGCAATGTTAAAGGTTACCTTTTATGCAAAAAAAAATGTGTTTTTTCAACATAAATATGGGTCCCCTATGTGTATAGACACTGTCAGAAAAAGTACAACCCTCTCTCTTCTCATCGACTTACACCTTTCTGAAAACCTGTGTACAAAATCCCCCTGTCAGCTTTCTCTCCCAATATGATGTCACAAGAGGAGAAGCCACCCCTCAGTACCAACCTAACTTAGCACTCTACCTGAACCTGTGATAAGCACACCCCCAGATACCCCTGAATCTGGGGGTTAGATTCAGGGGCAATTTGAGCAGACTGGGTTTTTGGAAGGCGGGCTTAAAGAGTAAGGCCCTAAAAAGAAGCGTTTTAGAAAGAGGCTAAAAAGAGGAGATTCAGAAATGCACTGTGAGAAATATAAAGTTTTTTTTTTGGACACTGCACCTTGAAAACAGTTTCTAGTACAAACCAAAAATAAAAGATTTGACCCTGAAAATAAGCATATTTGGTGACCTTTAATTTACATTCACATTTTGCATACAAATAACCAAGCATTTGTTTCTATAGACAGCACAGTATAACACCCACCTTTCAGCACGGAGTGGCCGTTGGGGTAAGGTACCAATGGGTAAGGTAAAGCAGAGCGGGCGCCGAGAGCAGCTGTGGCCTCTAGTAGGGCTCCGGTCAGCAGTGAACACACTGACGTCCTCCGATCACAGGCAAGATAAACCCTAGGAATAAATCAGGATAATTAATGTCCTGACCAGTGTTTACATAAAGTATTAATCTGCCTTCGCTGTCAATATTTAAATCATGGTAATAGGCAGAAACACTTATCTGGCCTATTTTCTTTCACATACTAGTATCTATAACTAGCATCTTAGGCCTAGCATCTAGGATTATGCAGCATCAAAGAACACCAGTGCATTTGTTAGTGCTGTGATGTGCATGCTTTACCGTATGTACAGTATGTGACAGGTTAGGTAAATAAATTGCACACTGTATTTTTATTAGAGGACTTGCAAGTCTGAATTTGGAGTAGGGACAAACTTAGCCATTATTTTTAATTGTCAATTAATCTGCTTGTTATATTCCCAGTTAACCAATTATTTTATCCGTGGAGTGTTGTAACATAGTACAGACCATGAACTGTAGTCTACAATTCAAAAATTTTAATTTATTATCATTGTTGTGGAGTGCAGGGTCTGGTTCACCACCACTCGTTAATGAGTGGCCGCTACTTAAAAGGTGCTCCGAGGAACCTTCAGTAATTGGAAATTCTTGCACCCTCTTTGGACAAAAGCGGTAGTGTTTTTTACCAAACCATGACAAAGGCTTTAAGAAAAAGTAGTATACAAAAACACATGCACTTTTTCAACATTACTATGGGTCCTCAGTGTGTGTAGTATGATAAAAAAAAAAAACTCTCTCTTTTTCTCCAGCTACACCTTCCTGAAAGCTAGTATTCAAAAACAAACACCTGAAGTTCCAAACATATAACTATCAACAACTTAACAATGTTTTCACCACATTACTGACCAAAAAGCAGCAGTAACTTAATATGGCTGGCAAAACTATATGAGACAAAAACGGCTACAAACCTAGTTGGATGGTTAGGGAAGCTGGGGGTCAGATCCGGTCTGGCTAGACTGGCGCTGGCAGTGTCCGACGCCCAGCGAGACTCCCTGAGACACACACATCCAGAACGAGACCGCAGGAGCTTCTTGGCAGGATGAATCAGGTTGAGTTCCTCTCTGTCCGGCACATAAGTGCTTACCTGTTAAGGAAACAGCTCTGTTAATTTACAAAATTCAAACACATACTGACTTTAAATAAAAAGTTAGTATTCATATTAAAAAAAGGTTACATTTTATATTAAGTGCCTAAAGTATAATAGGTGAAGCCGATCGTGCTTTATCAATCTTCAAGTATGCATGATGAAAGAGTTAACTTGCACAATTCACTTCACTTGGTGCCATTCTTCACCTCTCAGACCGTTATATAACATTTGAATCGGAGGTCGTTCATCATTATCAAAAGCAATTTCCTCTGGACTGAACAAAAAAATCAAAAGTGTGAAAAGAAATTACTAATAGAGAGAAATACCGCTGAGGCATATAATAGATAGGAAGACAAAATGTCGGGTATAGGGATCGAGACGCACGCAGGTACACAGAGAACAATGGGCGAGATGGAGAAAAAGAAGGTAGGAGGCGAAAAAAGAAAAAGGAGTCGTCACTGAAGAGTTTTAGACTTTTTAAGAGTTTTGACCTCAGTTGGCACAATCTTCTCGGAAACGTAATCTATTTGACATAAAAGGAAAACACTTAACTAAAACCATTTGACTTGTCCTTTGTCCTTGGCTGAACCTGTTCTATGAGCTCTTCCGGGCACAAATTTCAGAGAAAGAGCCATTACGGTAACATGTTGTGGCACCGTTAAGTGGGCCCTAATGTCTTGAGTGGGGGGGTTGGGATATTACAAAAATTTGACAAAATCAATACGGGTGACAGAGTGTGGGGTGAATACAATAAAGATTTGATGAGACAATACAGCTTGGTAGTAATCGTCAGTTTCATAATAGTGCCAGGAAGGAAAGGAGGAAGGTGAATGCCCTCATAACCCCAATGTTTATGATACAAATGCTCAATTAAGTAGAGTTGTTTTGTTGGTATTCAGTGCTGGCTGGCAGTGGCATAACACACACACACACACAAAGTGCATCATGGGTAGCTAGTTGTCTCAGCGGGATGGGTTTCCTGCATGGGGTGTAGGCCCGAGCTGTTGTCAGATCTAGTCCATCCCAAGGGGAAAGGAGACATACCAGCCTGCACGTTTGAAGGGAGAGAGAGGACTTGCGCGAGGGAGAGAAAGTGTGCGACGCAAACAACACACACACACACACACACACACACACACACACACACACACACACACACACACACACACACACACACACACACACACACACACACACACACACACACACACACACACACACACACACACACACACACACACACACACACACACACACACACACACACACACACACACACACACACACACACACACACACACACACACGACACGCTCCATCCAGCTCGGTAACAAGCCAATTATGTGAGACACACTGTATTGACCTGCAGTCCAGCGACAAGCTAGTTACTAAAAAGCTGAAACTTTTGACAGAAAAATTAAATTATTGCGATGAAACTTTCCTTACAAACAGTTTCTCAGATTTGTTTTCCTCCCTTATCCAGAACATTCATTGACTCACATTTCTGGTAAAAACCTTTTTAAATCAGCATCTACACATTAGCAGCGGGTTTTTACCATATTTAACAAGGAGCTTAAGAGTGGACTTAACCTCGGTCATACATAGCACTCGTGCCTCTATTATTTACTCTACATTTAGGTGGGAGTGCTTTCAGTTAATTAAGGCTGGATTTGATGTATTCCCCGGGTACAAATAAACAAATAAAACACAAAGAATTTATGAGTAAAGATATTTATATCCTATTTTGCATTGCTTTAGTATACAAGCAACAGAAATATCAATGAAAAATTAATAAGTAGCTGCAAACAGCCCTTAAGAACTGCTAATATGGAATGTGTAGTTACCGTATGTCTTCACTGTGCCTGTGCCAGCCAATACAATATTGTGTTATTACTGTACTCAAGTAACAGGAGTATGTCTCTCTCCAAGGGGCGTCCTGCTAATGACTGCAGCTTTCTAGGGCACTCCAGAACAAAACAACCATTAAAACAATGTTTCCTGATTTTCTTCAGTCACTTGGATATTATGATTCCCATCTGGTTTGATATTCTTGGCTGTTAAACGACACCTTATTAAGACAATTTGAGATGACCACTGTTTAACTGAAGGTTCAGTGGAGCCAACACAACACATATTCAACATAACTCAATTATAGTTGAACATTTTTAAGCTAGATTTTTTTAAATACGAGCCATCGTGTCGGTGAATGATTGACAGCTACCGAATGTTTCCCCTGGGACTTTTTTAAGATTCCAGTTGTCTGGTGGATGAGTAGCTCTTTCAAATTCTTCTCTTGTGACACATTTTATTTTCTCAACAAAAAACATTTGAAGGTTAAAAAACCAATGTGAGTAGAAAACAAGCAGTATGTACTGTATGTATGTGTGAGTGAGCATGTGTGTGTGTAATAGAGAGTGTGACTTCAAAGGACACTGCAGAGAATGTGGTGCCGCATTTTGATGGACACAGCAGCTGTCTTCACACACACACACACACACACACACACACACACACACACAAACAAACAAACAAGCTTATCTTCGACGTCCTGGAAAACACATGGACATTAAGACAGATATCGGAAAAACACATGTAGCGCTATGTAGTGGTATAAGTGCACTCAAAACTGTATGGTCAAATATGCTGGTATCTACATGACAACAATAGTGGATATGTTAATAATATCTAAGAAAACTTAGTCTCTGATCTTCTAATACTCAGGTTTCACTGATGTTCTGAGACAAGTGAACCCATAAATAACAAAGATGGAAATGTACTACAGTGGGCTAGAGGATAGAAAAATGTAGAGGCAAAACGGAATGAGTGAGAGTGAAGGTGTGAAGGATGAGCAGTGGAGAGAGAGTGAGCAAACTATTAACAACGGAAATTTCCAATTTCATAAAAAAAAAAATATCAGTTTTTTTAAAAAGATAATTTTGGAGTGCTATTTTGTTTATTGCAGCCATCGTGTTGTTCTTTGTAGTAAGTTCCAGTACTACTTCTGACATTTAGCCAGTTAGCGGACCAATAGCTTCATCAGTCAACTGTGACTAACACAGTTTTGTATCTCATGTTACGCTGTGTGTGCACAGGAAATGCTAATGACTTGAGCTGAGTGAAGGTAAATGATAAATGCTAGGAGGCAGCTGCACCGATTGACTCCACTTACAGTAAATCACAGTCATTTCAAAGCTATAGCGTATCTTCTCAAAATTGTAAGTTTACAATCACTCCAATAAAAATAGCTGTTTATTGTAATTATTTTTTGTTTGCTTGTTTGTTGTTTTGGTTCACTAACAATTCACATGGCTCGTCATTTTATATAACGAGCCATGCTATTTTGCTCAGGAGATAAAAGACAAACATGGATTCAACCAGGATCCAAGCATAACTATTTTAAAACTTAACAGGAAGCGATGAACTATGCCACCAAGGCAATCTAACTGAAATCTAATATATTTCTTAAAACTAATGGAAACTGTGACAAAACCTCTGGGCTTTTTCTTGTTGTGTAGAATTCCACCATTCAATTTGACAGTTTCCCGTTTAACCAAATGTATAAAAGCATCAGAAATCTAACTGTCCAGTGTTGTTCGATTGATGCGCCCTTTTTTTAGGCTTGGTACCTGAGAAGTTCAGAGTCTGGATCCAAAACAGTCATAAATTATAATAATAGAATAAAATAACAAAAAGTCATAAAATAAACATAATACTACACCAATAGTACTGGCGATCAATCCACGTAACTTAGAGTTATGAATGAGTTTGCCATTAGGTAATTGCTCTGCCTGGCAACAGCCATTCTGGGAAGGGGATTAGCAACGGGAACTGTGGGGCTCCACAAAGATCTACTGAACTTTGAGCTGGAATGCACACGATGCGAACAAAGACACACACACACACACACACACACACACACACTGAAATGCAGACATGCATTGCAAACCCAACTGCGACTCATACACGTGCCATTATGTATATCATACCAGACGCATAAAGTATGTAAGGCAGCATGCAGCAGGACACTGGAGAAGCTGAAACTGTCACCCTGGAATCCAACCGTCCACCTCTCGACCTCTCTACTTTATTGTCTCCGGCCCCACACACAGACACACACTCACATACTCCCGCACTGACACCCTCTCTCCATACTAATGCTCTCTGTCACTCAGTCAGTTACACACACACACACACTCTGGTTCAGTTACTCAGCTTCCTCTGAACCGCCGCAATGGTGTGTAGTGCATTGTCACTCTCACTATTTTGCCACATAAGCACACACACACACACTATCGCAGACACACACAAGGCCACCAAGTTTAATCGGAGTAGTGATATTATGCAATTAAACGCAGACACAAGTATTCACAAGGGATTAGGCAAATCACTGCAATAGTACTGTGCCACCCCTCCAAAACCGTCCGCATACTCTCTCCCACGAAGTTCACATTCAAGAAGTAGAAAATACATCATTTGGACTGAATTCTACTATTAGAAGCATCATGGAGGTTTGAGGTTAGCAGAGGTCACCGGAGGGTCAGTGTTAAAAAGAACTCTGTTATTCTGGGCGGACAGACGTCAGCCTTAGACCCCTTCCTTCACAGAGTTCACCGAGACTTTTGCTGTGCAACAGTGCATTTATTGGTTATCTTTACTCTTTAAACGTTCATTTATAATACTTTCATAAGCTTTGCAACGAGATTCAAGTGTTTAGCATCAGAGTAAAAACTCGTTTGAGCAAATTCCACACTTGTAATTCATCGAAATATACACAGATGTGAGAGACATGTAACATAAGGAAGAAAAAAAGGGTCCGTTATTTAAATGAAAGTGAATTGATTTTTAATTAGAATAACTTGGCCTTTAGCTTTTGCCCTAACTTGACAACTTGAGCGAGTGATCATATAATCACCTCTGGTGCCCGTTACTTTCCTATGTCCCTGCCTAGCTAAATATGACTTTGGCAGAACAAGATGGACTCAATAAAACTTGTTCTCATTCTCCAAGTGCTGTAAATCCCTGGAAGATTTACTTCTGAGAAAGCCCAGTATTCCTAAAAATCCTTCATACCACTTGGACTGTGGTTTTACTTTAATTTAGTGAAAATGGAGCTGTCTGACAAGGCTGTCAGAGGCAAAATGAAAAAAAAAACTTGCACCCTGCCCACCCAATGTGACAAGCACGTTTAGATGGAGTGCACCTAAAGTCTATTTGAAAACCGGGTGAGGAGCCAGGTATGTTCAGCAGCTCTGGTATCTCAGCAGCACCCAGACACTTTAACCCCTCCCCATTCCCGGACGCAGTAAACCAAATCAAAGAGACATAAACCAAGCGCACCGAAATATGCCAAGGATGAGCATGGGAAAAAGGGGGCTTCAAATTAGTTGCCTACTTCGCTAGTGTATGTGTGTGTGTGTGTGTGTGTGTGTGTGTGTGTGTGTGTGTGTGTGTGTGTGTGTGTGTGTGTGTTTTTTTGTGTACACTCACTCACCCACCCACTCACTCACTAGACAGCACTACACACACTCTCCACTCATTCATCCCAGCGATTCCAAATCCTGGTTTGCGTCACCAAGAAACAGACAGCCTCTCTCACTCTCACCCTCTCTCTTTCTCTCTCTCACCCTTTCTCTTTCTCTCTCTCTCTGCAGTGTCCTGTTCTGTTCTGCCCTTTTCTGTCCTTTCTGTCTCCACAAGGTAATGTTTGCTTTCCAGCAGCTTGAGTCTGGACTGTCTCACTGCTGACTGAGTGCTGTGCTCATTTGTGTGTACTAACTCATAGGCAAAAACAAAGTTGTGTGTAGTTACAGATTGTATGTAGATACAGAGTCTACAGTATAACATGTACAGTATATTTTCTTATGTGTATACTCACACAGCCTGTGTATACATACTGTAGGTTTATTTGTGTGTGTATGTGTATGTGTATGTATTGTGTATGTGTATGTGTGCGTGTGTGTGTGTGTTTGTGTGTTTGTGTGTGTGCGTGGATGTGTGTGCATTGCTTTGAATAAGAAGAGCGTATACTACAGAAACACTCAAACCACTCTCCCTTATTAAAACATATTAAGATCATAATAACAAGTTATTAAATGAGAAATTTTAAACCAAACAGCGAGGGCAGCAATGCATTCACACACTATCAACCAAGTAACTGCTGCAGTACAAAAAGCCTACAAAGTGAAAGTAGCATTCAAATACACACAAATCTTTAGGCAAACGTCCTATCCATGCATGACTTCATTTTCTTTTGGACAGTAACAAAGAAGAACATATTTCCCTCCGAAATCTCTTCTGATGACCATATCAGAAAATGGAACTGAAATACTGGACTGACAGTAAAATCCACTCTATTGGACAAGAAGAAAGTGACTGAATGAAAGTAAAAAATGTCAAAAAAAGACAAAGAAATATCCTTCATACCTCAACTGAAGAGAACCGGGCTCAATACGAAGAACAGGACGCCTTTCGGTTGTCACACAGAAAAGCAGGTTAAGCCTTGAAAGAAAAGCCTCTTCTTGTGTGACTCACGTCTTTTGGTCTGGCCCCTCGGTGTCTCAGTGGGCGGATTATGATGCTGACACTTCTAAAGGGTCAGACTAAAGCAATACTGCACTGTCCATGGAATAGGAGGTGTTCCCCACACACACACACACACACACACACACACACACACACACACACACACACACACACACACACACACACACACACACACACACACACACACACACACACACACACACACACACACACACACACACACACACACACACACACACACACACACACACACACACACACACACACACACACACACACACACACACACACACACACACACACACACACGTTTTCTGTCAAGTCTTGTCCCCGGGATTCCCAATAGCCGGAATACTGTATTCAATGATATTTGTTTTGACCTAAACGTGGTCCAAATGAATACATAAAAAGGAAAACGCTTTTTTATTTTATTTTATAATAATAATAAAATACTAGGATACTGAGGTGAACTTATGTATGAAGAAATCAAATAAATAAAAATGTACTTGATAATAGTGCATCATTGGTTTGAGCTCATTATACCACTTATGACCTGCCGGCCCACAGAGCCCCTTGTTATGTAATCAGTTTGAAGACTTCTATACAGTAATGCATTCACTGGCTCTTAAAATGAATAAATTCACAGCCCATGTGTGGAATAGCCACTGTATAGGTGTGGGCCCTTTTTTACAAATCACAGGAAATAGAAACAGATCCCTGTAGTTACTGCAAAAATCAGTGCGGAAGGAGGTCAAGATGAATGGAGCAAGAGAGACGGAGGCGGAGGAGGAGGAGGAGGAGAATTAATGAGGATGAACAACAGAAGTCGAAGAAGACCAAACAATTATAAATTAGTAGAGAAGATCGACCAAAGCTTGAGGGAAGGGCTTGTCAAAACAGGAAGACGGGGATGGAAAGCAGGAGGAGAAAGAAAAAGAAGAGAGTAAAAGATGGAGGGGAAGAGGAGGTGAAGAATAAGTGATGAGGGAGAGGAAAGGATGTGAAAAAAAAAGTGTGAAGGGAGCAGGGGGGGGTGAAGAGATAAAAACACAGGGGAGCACAACAGAGGAAATGGAAAGGGATGCCAAGGGTGAATTCAATCATAATCCCCCGTTGAATTTCACAAGGAGCCGTTCACCAGACCCAGGAGCTGGGCCCGCTGGCCACACTTGTGCGATGCCAAGTCACCGTTCAGTATAAAATGTCACAGTGTCGGAGTGCTCCGGTGGGGTAGTGGTGCAGTGGTCGCGGGTTCGAATGCGACCTGTGGACCTTTACTGCGTGTCATCCCCCCTCTCTTTCTGTCACCCCATTTCAACTATCTACTATCAAATAAAGCTTGAAAATGCCACAAAAAAATAATCTTAAAAAAAATAAAAATGTAGGGGAGAACGGGGTAATCTGAGCCACTTTTTACATTTGCTCCCCTCTAAGCGAGCTAAAATGATTTATCACTCAAATTTACACATTACCCATTAATTCAGGATGTTTCCTAGAAATGGGCATTCGCAGAATTTTTTCAAGACAAAGGGCAGTGAAAATATGATTGTTTTAAAAAAAAGTTGTCATGTGGCTCACTTTACCCCAGCTGTGGGGTAAACTGAGGCAGACCAGAAAAATCAAGGGGGTAAAGTGAACCAGCTGGGGGTAAACTGATCCACTTACTTTTTCCACTCTGCAACTACCATAACAACACATATTGTAACAGTTAGAATCCTGAAAGCTAGCCACACATTCCAAACCTAATGTCGGACTAGTAAAAGAATGATGGGGTTTGGTCAATTAAGCAAAGCACATTTTCTAAACACTTGAAAGTAACTCTGAACAAAATCAAATACAACATATTATAATTCAAAAGGCTTAAATAAGATTCAAATGAAAGATAGAACCAGTTAGATTAGAACACCGTCTGGGGGTCAGAACACAGGACCCTTAGAGCCAGCTAATATGATTTTTTATTTTATTTTTTATTCAGGACACATGAGTGTCCTGAATAATGGACTGGACAGCTTGTGTCTGGGGGTCAAAGCATAGGAAAATCAGAACCAGCGAGAACAGCCTGGGACTCAGAGTCAGAACACAGGAGAAGACCCAACTGGATTATAACATCAACCTGTCATACTCTACAACTAGGCCTACTCTACATTCCAGCCCTGAAGGTTACAGGGAAAGATGAGAAAGAGCTCTTTCCGTGTGGTTGCCCCATGTCGTCTTCCTGGTGTATTTCCTTGGCATGATGGCTTTTCTACAATGTGTATGACATTAAAATAAAACATATGTTATGTAGTATTACATTAAAATATGTTTAAGACTAAACATTGTAGAGGCACAAGACTTAACTTGTGCCTCATGGTGGGGGAAAGTGAGACAGTGTCACTTTCCCCCACAGCATTTGGCTCACTTTCCCCCACCACCACAATTTGAGAAAAAACTACCTCTCTTAGCATTTCAGGCTAATCTTTAGCTAATATCATCGCATGGTTTTTATATGTTGGTAGTTCATCAACACGTATGATAGAAGTTTTTCTACGTGAATACATTTGCTTTGGCACATCAGTTGATTAAGTTGACAGCAAGAAAATTTACTTTTACATGCAAAATACCTATTTCGGTGAAAAAAACATGCTTACCACAGCACCATGAGGACCTCTCTTTCAGGGCCATGGGGAAATGAGAGGGGCTTGAAAACATATATCTCACATGACCACAAATGTTTTCCGTTGCCTAGATACAGGGGGTGGCTCACATTACCCGATGCCTCAGATTCCCCCGTTCTCCCCTACAGTGTGCTTTGTAGAACACTTCTAACGAGATTATATCAAATAAATATTAGATATCATTCTATCAACTATTGATTATTACTACAGGGAGAGTCACGGCGGGTGACTCCCAATGAGCATATCCTATATAAAAGAGAAGAAAACAAGAAGTTTAGGGGAAGTATGTGTCTTAATTGGGCCTTTATGTATTTTGTTTTTGGTAATCAGTTATGATAACATATTGTTCACACAGCAATTGAGGAGATGAAGACAATAAACAGAGCTTAATTAAATGAAGCAAGTCTAGTGTTGGCCATATTGTAGAAATATGTTTCAGTCATTCATCTTATTGCAGATCTCTGGTCTGGTTCCAAGCAGAAAAATCTACCTACAGTATTTACGAGAGCACTGTTTATGTTAACAAAATGTAAAGCGTCCCATTAGACAGTCATTTTAAGAATACTCTTCCTGGTATTGTTGCATACAATAACCAGTATGCATTGTAGCCAACACAGTGGAGGACTCAAAGAGGAAGATTGTGTGTGTAAGTGGTCGAGCAGTGGCAATAATGAATTATGTGTAATAGAAAAACAGTTAAGGCTTCTTGTACTGGGTTAATAGAATTCTTGTCTCTGAAATCTCTGGAAATGTAGCAGCTGGTGAGTAATATGTTATCACAACGGATAGGAGAAGAAAAAATGGTTGAGCATTAAGCTCTTACGACGAGGAGAAAGAGTCAGCGTGGAGAACCCGGCCCGGCAGATAGCAGGGGGAGAATATAAGAGAAAAATAAATATGAGAGTCTGCGAAAGAGAAAAGGTCAAAACAAGGGCCAAAACAACCTGGAACCCATTACCCAGAAAGCACCCTTCGGGACCCTTCCACCCCCCCACTTACAGTTCTCATGATGTCATAGTTACAGCGAGCCGCTACACTCTCTCTACATAACGGCATGTCAGAGAGGCAGCTAGAGATAAGCCTCTGACGAGTGTTTTTTTCTTCAGTTTCTTAAAGTTTGAGACATAAAACTAATCCTTGTACTACATGCAGATACACACAGACTAAAAAGATTTCAATGTAGATGTTGCATGTTAAATTAGAAACACAAAAGTTGGTATGAGTTACTGTTACTCTACTATCTTAAACTGTATATGTTGTTTTATCACTTATTAATGCTACCAATCTTTAACACTTGTTTGTTTTATTATGACACGAGAAGACCCCAGATGTACGTTCTGCGTGTCTTAAAAGCCTTTCTGCACAACTCAGTTTGCGTTGATCTACAGGTGTATTGCATTGAAGTTCAAACGTATGTGGACAGTGCTACCGTAGCAAGCACTTTCACTGTGCTTTAACCCAACCACAGCGTATTGCAGCTTCGTGAACTCAAGCACATCCTGTGTTGCTGTAAAACGGACTGACCTGACTAAAATGAAAATCTTAAAAGTGGAGCTCCTTAGAGACGCAAAAGTGAATGAATGAAAAGGCGCCTTGAGGCCAAATGCTATTTTTCTGAGTAGAGAAAGAAGTCGTAGTAAACGGTTAACTTACTGTGGGTCAGAAGATCTATTGAAGAGAAAGGACGAAAAAACTACCAAGCTGCAATCCCTCTTTGACTGTGTGTACACTTAGAAAAGTGAGAGAGGAGGCTTGAGCCAAAGAGAGCATGGAGGGAGAGAGAGGGGGAGAGAGAGAGAGAGAGAGAGAGAGAGATCTACATCAGCAGATCAAGTCTAGGGAGGAGAGCGAGAGAGAAATATGTTAAGGGAAGACACCGAAGCAAGAGACACAAAGAGTGGGGGGGGGGGGGGGGTAAAGACGGACGAAGAGGGTACCCCCATATTAGGTTATGGAGGAGACTGGCCCAATCGTAACCCAGCGGCAGAGAAGGGAGATTTTATCAGTGAGCTGTGCACCACACTCTAAACATCACAAAGACAGAGGAGACACTGGTGGTATACAAGATTTCAAATCGATCCTCCTCCTAGGAGCCAGTTCAATATGTAAACAATGTCTGACACACCTCAACTCAGGCCTCAGCGTGTGTTTTGATTAGGAGCCGACGCCGTTACAACAGAAGGGGAAAACAGAGCACAGAAGCCCCTGAACTGTGCAGTGGCTAACTACTAAGCATTTTCAAGATGAATTTGTGTCAATTGCATCATCGCCCACATTTTTATTTTGAAGTTGGTGTGTCTTTTAAAAGGGATGTGTCTGATATTTGCCAAGTGAATTTTGGATTGGACCAAAGGTTTTCCATACCTGATTACTTATTATCAGAAGTGTGTCACATGACGTAATGTATCCATTCCTGGCCCAATGACACATCAAATAAAAACTGCACATGCAGACCGTGTGATATGGTTAAAAGTTCTGCAAAAAGTAAGTGAGTGGACCATGAGTTGAGAGACCGATGACATAACGGCTACTGAGCTCTCATGTCAACAAATCCATCTCCGTGACAACTGAGCAAACTCCATTCGCTGATGGAAAAACATCTAACACTACTTGTTGCAATGGGATATGTTTGTAGTCGTATTAATAATATTTTCTATGTACCAATGTGATTTGATTATGTTTTTACAATGCCCACCGTATTACAGTTGCAGGCTATAACGCTGAAATATGGTCATATTGGTGAAGTAAAACACAAACCCTCCATATTGTCCCGGTAGCCTGATTAAATCCTTTGAGGCGTCATAACGGCTAAACAATAATCACGTTCTAGCTTGGCTGTTCATAGAGACAGTTGACACTTGGACACTTATATTCCAATAAATACATTTTAAGGCTGTATAATGTTGAGCCATCATAACACCATATTCATAGGAGGAAAGTGTTATTTTTTAAAATAATTTCTAGCCATGATTAAAAACCTTGCTGATATCAAAGGACTCTGTTATTTCTACTCTAATCAGTAATTGCTGATTAACCCCTGTGTAACACTATAGACACACATAATCACAACAATGACCGTTACTAAATGAATACAGCGTGTTCTATTGAATCTGACTAATCAAGGAGAAAAACATTAATCTGTTTCATGCCAAGGTGACATCAAAGTGATCTTCAGAACAAAGCAAAAAAAAAAAAAAAAAAACAGCTGGCCGGCTCCTCGGTCTTTGCTTTTTTGCATTTCTTTGATCATTACACAGCTAATGAGGCCGGTAATGAGGGGTCAGATTCATGTATTGCACTACATTCATTACATGAATTGCCTTTTAGAAGGCACAAAGTCCCCCCATCAATATGAATTAAGACAACGATGACACAGTATGTTGTTGTTGGTGTTGTCTTGATCTGTGCACATGTTTCAGCCACTGAATACTGAATACACAATAATTTTTTATCACCTTGTATTGGATTATTACAGCAGACCGACAACAACACAACACAATATTTGGACAGTACAAGAACAATATAGCAGATGGTCTGTTCATCCCGACAAGTGTGCTGCCCTCTAGTGAATATGCATGTAAGCACTGACAGCTAAAACTAAAAATGAGAAAAACGAATCCGTCAAGTGAAATCCAAGCAACTGAAATATTGGTCTGATAATGACAGAATTTAGATACAGGCTTTTGTTTTCCATAAAAACCATGGACAATTTTATTCATTTTTTACCTCACAATCCAAAGCGAAAAAAGTTGATTGAGTTTATTATTTTAATGATAAAATGATTCAACAACTATTAGTAATAGCAACTATTTTGATAATTGATTCATTGATCATTAATCATCTTTAGGTTTCGGATGGTAAGACGAATGAAACAAAAAGCAATCTTTAAGATGTAATCTTGGAAAGTCTGGTGGACATGTTTATAGTCCAGATGATGTACTCTATCTAATACTCCAGAAAAAAAACAGATTCATTGATATTAATGAAAATAATGTCCCTCCAGGAAACAATTTCTCTCTTCAATACAGAATCCATTCATTTACTAATTTACTTAGTGTAATTGTTGAAATTTAAAGAGCCTTTGGTGACAACTTTAATTTGCCAGACGCATTGGCTATTCAATTAACTAATTCAATTAAAGTTATGCAATTTCTGCCTAACACAAGTTGAGGAGTTGACTCAACTGAGAGAGATCAAGGAAGAACAGTCTTTAGGCCAAGCTTTTCTATTTTCCCATTTCTCATGAAACATAAATCATGATTCAGGCTTCGGCTGTCATAGAGGCTCACCGCTCACTTATGCAATCATTATGCATTCTTATGCATTCGTTCATGTGGCGAATACACTATTATCTTCTCCTCTAGATGGCACCAGAGGCTGACTTTTCATGATACTGCTCATAAAAAGTGTCTTTAAGGTCATCATCATTTCACATCAAAGCTCAAGGGCCGCATGGAAATTGTTTTCTAATTCTTAGTTGAAGGGATTCCTGCTAAGCCAGACACTTTACAGCAAGTATGATCCATTATCTTAACCTAACTTATTATTGATAAACTACTCAAATCAGCCTCGTCAGCTGAGCCCACTCTATTTATATTTACATTTAATAACAGATTTCACAAAAATATACTTTCTTGGTAAATTGGTTTAACACCCTGAATTCATAATGTATTTGGTGATGGCATTTTCTTGCTGCTTCAGGAAAACAAAAAATGCAAGCTGAAGGGTTTGATTTAGTCTAAATCCCCTCTCAAAGACTTCTCAAATAATGAGTCAAAGCATGAAGGAAGAGGGAAGTGGTAGGCTAATTTCACATAAATTGAGTTATTCATTGAGTGCAACCACAACAGCATGACCCACAACTGCCCCATGCTGTTATTTAACCAGTTTTAGGGCAATATTGTAGGTTCATTTCCTTCATAATTCTAAATAAGTTTTTTTTCCTGAATCAAAAGATGTTAGCTGTACTGGTGTTAATGGGTTATCTTCATCACTAAGTTATGATGACAACTGGAGGATTGCAGGAAAGCAGTGGGACACATGTTGCAGCCGTGTAGTTAGATGCTATGTCACATGAGGGTGATGGAACTGGGAGAGGTCAAAAGAACACAAGATAAGAGAGTTAGTCACCATGACAGGAAGTTCAAGTGTGTGTGTGTGTGTGCTTTGTTTACACTACTGCATATGGTCCCCTTGTGGGAAACCATTAAAGTTCACGTTGTGTATGTATTTGAATAAAATTCCACATCATGTCATGTAACAAAATAATGCATTTCCGATCACCCAAAATCTGACGAATAAATGCTATGTATTATTGATCAGGAGATAGTGTATATGCATACTGCATTCATCTCACTGGGTCAAAATGATCCACTGTTTGTCTTTGTGTGTCGGGTCCTGACCAGAAGTTTAACAACCTTGGCTCTGGTTCTCTGTAGGGACACATTCCCTGTTTCTGGAGCAGCGTCATTTTCCCACAATATCACAGGGATGCGAGAGGCCTGACCGCACGCACACGCGCACATGCACACACACACACACACACACACGCACGCACACGCACACGCAGTAACTCCATGAAGCGAATACACACCCATGTGCTGTTTTGACACCCTTCTGTCAGCCCACCACAAATACAGACAAATGGAATGCGTTTCAACAAAAACAAGCGTAGCGGCCACATGCGCTCCTCCTGTGCAGTGGATTCAGGCAGACTTATAAAAAGCGATGGAGCTGAGAATTGAGTCTCTTCAATGTTTAAAGGGCAGACAAGTCGTATTGTTGAAGATACTATCACTGTGAAAATCAGTACTCCTTACAGAGGCATGCTAGATATTTACTGTGCCATCCCTTTTCAGACATCTGAGTAAACAACAGTGTCTCCACACACACACACACACACACAGGCCCACACGCACACTAATCTCTGGCTAAGCCGCAACACCCAGCTGAGAGAGAAAGTGGCCTGCTCGGCACATTCCTTTGTAGTCGCACAATACACACAGCGAGAACATATGAGTGATAGACACAGGGTTAAATAAGTGTGACATACATGGAGGGTAAGCGCGTGTGTTAGTGGGTGTGTGTGTGGTGTGTGTGTGTGTGTGTGTGTGTGTGTGTGTGTGTGTGTGTGTGTGTGTGTCAGGTTGGTGTTTGTTTTCAATTCCCTTATTGAATCTTTTTTAGATTGATCAGAAAACACCCTCCTTATTAGAAAACATTTTTTTTAGATATTATATTTTGGTAATAAAATACTGAAACCGGATAAATATTCGTGAATGAGGTACTTAACTTGATTTTTTACTAAGGACACATAAGGGGTCCATAGCATAATGAGAGATTGTATAGGTTCTGAGCTTAACAATCATATACTGTATGGAATCAGTCCTCTGAACATACTACTTCATTTACTTTCTGCCCTTGTACCAAGCGCTTTCTGGAGGAGAAACATAGCCACCACTCAGAGAATCCACCTGTCTAGCCAATATGTCACAATAACATGCCTTGCTGATTACTCACACCTATATGCAGTAGACTTGCAAGCCAAGCCACAATGTTGCTCAACTCCAGTTCACCTTGTAAAAATGTTCATGCCATGCTCACCCTATTTTCCCCAGTCCTGTTTCATCTACTTTCTTCTTTTACGTTTGTCATCCAAACAGTGTTTTCCTCAGTGCATCACAGTGGTGGACACACACAGTTGGTTGCTAATTGAAAAGGCTCCCAGTAAAAGCTCAGGTTGTGCGTTCGGCCAGGGACAAAATACACTTGACTTTAGCTCACTGTCTGATAACCCTAACAAAAGACACAATTCAGTCTATTTACTGAAGCAATTATCTGGGAAGCCAATCAAGCCAATGTCAACTCATAAGAACGTTTAACATCGAATAGAACTCTTTAAAACGGATATTTGCATGACATTTAATCTTAAAGCGCTACCTTTGAAACAAGCACTAATTGGTAAGCGAGACGTGGTTGTGTTTGCAAGAGTTATTGCCCTGGGGTCATAAATAACCAGCCTTTAAAAACATACTCGCCAGTTTTACAGGCATGGTTATTTGACTAGCAAAAGGCTAGGAGGGCTGGATAGCATTCAACAGCGCAAACAAGAATCAGTTAAACAACAATTCCAATATGTGGCAGCCAGGCTGCATTTTAATCTTATTGATTGGACCAGCCCAGACAATATTTGCTGAACAGTAATAAAGCCAGTGCCAGGGTTAGACACCGTCAAATCAGCACTGCAAGTTCTGAGCATACGCCACAGAAAAATGGATTGGTTGTCCAATTTGTTCCAGAAAATACATTTCTGATTCTTGCGGCATGTTTTCAATCGTTCCCAATTAAGTTGTATTTCGAGACATCTTCACAGGCTGGGTTTTTAGACTATATAAAATGTTGCTTCATTTTATATTTCGAAAGCCTGTATTACCCTTAAAATCAGTCTCAACCGAGGACTGAGGAGGCACTCAGACACTTAAATGTGTTAGTACAAACAAAACTTCTTCAACAGAACGACTGCTTATGGCTGATCTTGGCTACAAAAAGGAAAAAAGCAATTTAATATTTGGACCTTCAAATTAAAAGGAAAAATTGAAAAAGGAGAAATCTTCAATCCGTCTGGCTTTTTAGCCAAGAAAACTATATGGGAGACTGAGTAAGCAACACAGTTCATTTAAGCTGTGTGCATTTTTATTTTTCAGTTAAACCTGAAAGACAATACTAATTGTTGGCGATCTGTGCTATAAAATACGAAGCTCTGCCTACTGTTGAAAAAAAAAACATAAAAGATAAAAGTCCTAGTCATGAAATCTATTGACATGACAGCCAGTCAGAGATATTTTTATATTCACTTTCCCAGCACATGGATATTCCTGGATTTCACATCCTTTTTTTGACACACATGAGCTGAAATGGGAAAAGTGCAGAGCTATTTGCATCCTGAGTAATGGAAAGACAATATATTTACAAGCATACATCACTCAGCCTGACTCCCAGTCAACCCAAAACTGCCACGGTAGAGTGTTTAAATCAACATGCCTGTGTTTGTGTGTCTGTGAGTGTGTGTATGCATGTAACCACAAGGGTGCACAATGGTTACTTACTACTTAACCTGACTCCAATTTGACTTCAATGAAAGGACACAGCAGGGCTCTAATTGGTATCCTCCACCAAGACAAACAATAAAATGATTCTGCCTTAAGAGACTGTTTGAACCCAATGCATGTAGGTGTGCGTGTGTGTGTGCGTTTTGTTTTAAACTTCACTAACACAAGTGGTGTGACAAGGGAACAGAAAGGAACACGGACAAATATATTTTCCATATTATTTACTCACCTTTTTGAAGAGCTATCATTACTATTAAAGTGCGAAAAACACAAAGTATTATAGGCATGATATCATGAGCTCTCTTTTGGATCTAAGCGACGTGTGTTCTGATTATGTATTTGCCTAGCTAACCATATGACTCCCAGGGGGGGAAATACAGTAATCAGTTAAAGGGAGGAAACAGAAATGAAACTTGTGCTGTTCTGGGGAATACGTCTATGACATTTAAAACATTTGATTGCATTTGTGGTTTCCTCTTGAGAGAATCAAAAAGCCCAGCCCTTCTATAATATTTTCCATCACATTCATTTTCCACGATGAACTAATACTACTTCAATGTAAATAAGACACAATTCCATGGCTTTTTGTCTTTAAGTTTAGTCTAAACTTTCTTTTTGTTTAGTCTCTCACTTCTCCCCATTCTTTCTCAAATGGTCCGTGTCCGATTCCATGCTAGATGTTCTTCTTTTTCCATTGTAAAAATCTAATTTTCTCCCTTTTTTCTTTCCTAGCGTGTTACCCCTCCCTCCCCCTCTCTGTCTGTCTGTCTGTCTGTCTGTCTGTCTGTCTGTCTGTCTGTCTGTCTGTCTGTCTGTCTGTCTGTCTGTCTGTCTGTCTGTCTGTCTGTCTGTCTGTCTGTCTGTCTGTCTGTCTGTCTGTCTGTCTGTCTGTCTGTCTGTCTGTCTGTCTGTCCCTCTCTGCCCTGCACCAATCCCTCCTTCATATAATCCTGTGTTCTTTGGCTCGCTTCATTAGTTGTAGCAATAAACACATAGGGCCACAGGATACCTCCAGAAAACTCCTCAACTACATTACTGCAGAGTCAGGCTTATGTGCCCCATATAGGGGGGCCTGTGTGTACCATGAAGTATGAATGTGTGTTTGTAGAGATAGAAGGGAGAGACAGAGACAATGTTTTGTTTTTGGGTGTGTGAGTATAATATAGCAGTGCTCTGCCGCTATACATGAAGAAATGAAAACTACAACAGCCACCTCATTATGTGTATGCATGAATGCACATGCTTATATTTGTACATGTGATTAGGCAACCATTGCAATGTGTGCACTCAGATTGCTGCACGCATATTATTACAATGACAACCTTTATACATTAGTGTGACCTGATGGTTAATAAGATGAAACCAATGTCCCATACTCTCTGATTTTCAATAATGTCTCTATCTGCTTAATGTGGACTAATATAATATAATATACAATTATAAATATATAGAAAATAGACAGAATGTGTTTCTTGGTGACTGCATGTTTTTGCTTGTTTGCAATGAGATGTCCTTCCATCTCCCTTTATAGTTTTTATGATCGTGATGACAACACTGCTCCAGCTCTACTAACTCTTTTAGTAGAGGTTCTCCGGTGATCCCTAACAGGGGAAGCTCAGATGGTGTTTTGACAAGGGAAGTGCTGGCAACTCCCCCCACCATTTTTTCAATAGGCTCATTATATTAAGCAGCTCTGCCTGGACTTTACTCGGCCCCGTATTTCTCTACGACCACAAAGGACCCATAAAAAACACTTTGGCAAAGTCTGAAGCATGCACATGAGTACGAGTGTGTGTGTGTGTGCGTGTGTGTGTGTGTGTGTGTGTGTGTGTGTGTGTGTGTTAGTATGGCGTACAGTCTGCAAGCCCCATTGAGACAGCCATCGGCTATGTTGTGGCTACGCATGAACCCATAAAAAAACTCAAATACGTAACCATGCATATTATGCAGAAGAGCATACAGTAAAACTGTGCACATCCCGTCATAAAAACGCAATTAATAAAGAAAATGGGTTCAAACGGACGGTCAATAGACGGCCGTCACCTTTTAATACCTTTAGGGACCTGATTTAAATAAAAAATTGAGGAAAAGTGATTTTTGAGAATTAAGTTTTAAAAGATAAAATAAAAGATGGCAACTATAAGCATCATGCCATCTAAAATACTATACAGACAAAAGTCTGTAGGCGGCTGACATAGACACATTGAAAATGACAGAAGGCTGCATTAGACAAGAAGAAGTAAAATATGCTATTTGGCATTAAAACAGAATAAGAGTGGTATTGTGTAATGCAGTGATTTCGGGGAGCTGGGATTCGGTCCCCATGTGTTTAGAATTTTTACAGGAAAAGGAGGGATAAGATAACAAAAAACAACAGGAGAGAGCATCCTGTGTGATGCTGTTCATTCCCCTAGCCTTCACAGATTCTCATAATGTTTGCACCTAGCCGACTTGTGTCACACAAAATACCTTCTATTGAAAAGCTCAATTGTGGCCGCCTAAGGTTTCCCCCTGTTATACCACACCAGTGAGAGGGTTTTGAAAACTCTCTCTCTCTCACTCACTCACTCGGAAACTTTGATAATAACACAGCAATGTCCCGTGCTTCTCTGCGTCTCATTCACTCACTTGCTTTTTACTCTGTCCTCCACCTCTCTCTCTCTCTCTAACTTTCTCACTCTGTCTTGCTCATTTACTCTCGTTCCAATTTCCATGGCTGTAACTTCAATGCGGATGCCAACTCTGCTCAGTCCATCGACACATACACACACAGACACACACACACACACACGCATACTCACACATCCAAAAAACACTTACACACTGGCTCTTTGTTCGGGGTAGGCCCCTGCTGCGGAAAAATTATTTATTCTCTGTTAGTTCTGCTCTCCATATCACTGACAGACTGAATGACCGAGACTTCTGTGCGTGTGTGTGTGTGTGTGTGTGTGCGTGTGTGCGTGTGTGCGTGTGTGTGTGTGTGTGTGTGTGTGTGTGTGTGTGTGCGTGTGTGCGTGTGTGCGTGTGTATGTGTGCACGTGTTGCTCTATTAACATATTACTTGAACAAATCATTCATCTTCCATGCGTAACAGGCATAAGATTTCAGCCCAAACACGGGTGAGCTCAAGCCAAGAACATTTTTTTTCCTCCAATGAACCGAGAATCAATCATGTCAAAAAATACTCCAGTGCCATGATTAAGTATTGCACTTTTTCTAGTGGGTTTGAAAAGCAAGCCGCATATAAAACACAATGCCATATCCTTTGTGGAAGTTCTATGTCATTTTAAATCACTTAAAGAAAAAGCACATTATAGCTTGAGGCGCAGCATAAGTGATGTAAGACCGTGGAACACCATAAAGATTGAATAGTTCCCACTGCAACATATTTCCTTAAAGGCAACCTTAATAACCCTTGGCACACAAATAGTATGGAAAACCTGTTTAATTGTGCTTTTTGACACTGCAGACTTTTGAGAAATCCTTTTCAAGATGCACTGGTAAAGTCCTTCCTTTAACGGGAGCGTGTTAACAGGAGCCTGGGTGTGAAAGATAAACTATCCAAGACTGGAGAAGCTCAATGCAATGCTGTCCTAAATCTACGTTTTCAACAGCTTTTACAGCCCATTTGAGCGCTGAATCTTAAACGTATGGACTCATGAAGTCTGTGTATTCATTTCTCTTACCTTCTGTAGCTTACTTCCAACCAAACGTAGCATCCCTCTGCAGACCCTGGATTCTTCTCCCAAAACACACATTAAATTGGGCCATACATCCTTCTTGCTGGGTTGCCATATCCTGTGATAAATAACCAGCTCCCAGACCTCGTCTGCGATTCTTCCTGATGGCAACGTCCTGACAATGGCTTTGGTTCCAGTACACACGGACTTGGTCACCTTATGAAAAGAGGGAAAGCCTTTTAGCATGTCTGTAGTTTTGAAGCACACTTTAAACGATGAACACTGAAAAGAGTGACAAAAGGGAAAAAATTAGCATGATAATAACAAACAAAACCAAGCTATCATATTCCGTAGGGGAGAGTGGGGTGAGTTGTGCCACTTTTTACTCAAAGTGACTTTAAAGTGAGGCTTTGACAGTAATGTCTCCAACTAAAATATGTGCATATATATCAGGATGGTGTGCATCCCTGGCAATAATAACTTTGGATCTGAAATAAACAGTTTAAGAAATATGGCTTTCGGAAAAAAGTGGTCTTGTGGCACAACTTGCCCCCGTTGCGGGGTAAGTTGTGCCTTTGGAGAGAATATGTTGGGGTAAATTGTGCCATTGATAAATATCTCATAAACTGTAATGTTATATACAAGCAAGATTTTTTTGTTTGTTGCATTTTTTACTTTATTAGACGGTGTTGGAGAGACAGAGTTGAAATGCAGAGAACCGACCCAGGGCCGGATTCTTTTTGATAAGCAAGCAAGCAAGATTTGAAACAATAGTAATTCAAGGAGCTATTTCGCATCACATTAGAAATGTTTTAGACACTAGTGTATTTTAGTGTAAATTCAAATCTTTTCTAAAACATTCAGTTCATTCCAAACCAAACCATTTCCAGGCCTGGTAAACAGCTTTTTCAAATGGCATAACTATTCCAAGAAGTGGAACCCCTGCATAAAACACTAAAACTGCCACAAGCCTTAAAAGAAGAGGAATATTCTTTACCTTTTGATTATTCTTGAAGAAGCGCCTCACTAGGACAGTGGAGCGCTCTTTACGGTTCCTAACAAACTCTGCGTTGTCGTCACAGAGACCGTCTCTGTCTCCCTCATCACTGCTGCTGTAGTCCACACTGCAGATCCTGGTCAGCCTGGAGGATGACCTGTCGTCGTTGGCCAGGGCCGTCTTCATGGTTTCTAGAGAGGCCCGCCGTGCGAACACTTTCTCCAGGGAATATTTGTCTACCCTGGGCCTCCGGTTGAGCCTCTCTAAACTAGAGTAGCCATCTTTAAAATGATGTCTGTGGATGTTTCCATTTTGCTGGCGGTGGTTGGAGAAGAGGGGGGAACTCGAGGGAGATGACGCCAGAGAGTTTGGTTCGCTGCTCGGACTGCACTGACGTGATGAGAGGCAGGGTGGTGGTGATATCTACAAGCAGAAACATGGGAGGATGCATGTTCAGTTTTATTTTTTTAACCTTTATTTATATACAGGTAAAAAAACCTACTAAAACTCTTTAAAACTGGAGATTATTTTCCCATGACCTATTCCCAAATTGCCATTCACACACACATTCATGCATTGATAGCAGGCTAACTATCGGGAGCAATTTAGGGTTCAGTGTCTTGCTCAGGGACACTTGTGGTGGGGGGGAAGAGGGATCGAACCACCGACCTTGTAGTTGAGGGTCGACCCCCCTACCTACTTCGCCACAGCTGCCCCTATCAATAATTGGGATGGGCACTGGTAGTGTATACCAACATAGAGGTTGCATTGATTCCTCCAGGATCGATCGAGTACCCAACGTTTTATGCTTATTCTCAATCAAAAGCAGTCACATAAGGATTTATTTAAAAAAAGTTCAAAATACTTTTTTCATAGCAAAAAAAGTAATTAATACAGAATTTACGTGACTTAATGTATAACAAATGGTGTAGATCTGTAATGGTAAAAAGTAAATACATAAAAAGCATGGGCTTAATAAACCAGCAGCAAATAACTATATAATACATTAATATAGGGCTTACATACACAAACACACACAAAATACCTTGAGTGCCCTTGCTTACCAATCAAGTTTGAAACAAGGATTACTAGAGGAATCGATCACTCACGCCCATCCCTAAGCATTTTAGAGCGCAGAGAACACATAACACAGCTGTGGGGGTAACAGCTGAATGTATACAATATACAAATTACCAGGGTGGGAAACTGCCGTGTTTATTACCTTGTGGAAAGCCAGCATAGACACAGGCAGGCTGCTACGGCGGATGTGTCGGCGTTTGGGCGGAGAGGGGCTGTTCTGAGGACTGTGGACAGGACTGGGGCTCGGGCTGATCCTGGATCTGAGGCCGTTGCAACAGTAGATGTCTGGACTCATGTGAACGCTTGACATGGTGCAGCAGGAGCAGCGCGTTCTGCCAGTATCCACACTCCTCTCTCCTGAGGTGTCCAGCTGGCATGGAAATCCCACTGAACTCTTCCCAGGTATGAGAGTAACTGTGTTAGTAATTCCTTTAGTTCTCTTGCCAGACGCTGGCTCCGGACACAAGTTCTCAGTGCTGGAGAGTTCTGAGCTGTAATCCGAGCGCCTGTATTCCTCGTCCAGAATGGTCCCTTCCCCGCTGTCACACGACAGTTTCCTATATAAAAGCAGGGAAGGACTGCTGCGCTGTTTGGTGAGCCACAGTTGGTCAGAGTATCGCCGTACTCCCTGGCTGTCACTCATACGCCTGGCGTCTCTGCTGCTGCCAGTGGTTGATATTGAAGCACGCTGGGCCAGGAGTGCGGCCCCGACCCCAGTCTGATTTTCTCCCGTCGCCATGGCGTCGCCCTGGATTGTCCTGCGTTATTCCTTTGTTTTACTGCAGCTTTGAAAATAAGCAACAATTTTCTTGTTAATGAAGAACCTAAGAGGTCTTTTTATTTAAAGTACATACAGTGGCTTGCAAAAGTATTCATACCCCTTGAACTTTCATCACATTTGGTCGTGTTACAACCACGCAAGTGCATTTATTTTCTTGGGATTTTATGTGATGGACCAACACAAAGGGGCGAATAATTGTGAAGTGGAATGAAAATAAAACATGGTTCTCTCCATCCAATCTGATGCTGAATCTGAAGCTCAAGCTATTTTACAAAGTAGAATGGGCAACAATGTCAGTCGGTAGATGTGCAAAGCTGGTAGAGACATACCCCCAATAGGCTTGCAGCTGTAATAGCAGCGATAGGTGGTTCCACAAAGTATTGAATACTTTTGCACGCCACATTTTTAAATTTTTTACTTACCGTATATAAAAAATGTAAAACCATGTTTCATTTGACATCCACAATTATGCGCCACATTGTGTTGGTCTATCACATAAAATCCCAATAAAATAAATGTACATGTGTGGTTGTAACACGACAAAAATGTGGAAAGGTTTAAGGGGTATGAATACTTTTTGAAAGGCACTGCATCTACAATTGGTTGCATTATACCGAGTGTGCAATGCAAACATTGGTCAGATAACTAGGACCCTCTAAACTCCTAACACTTGAGATGCGCTGTCTTCCTTCTCAAGTAATGGCTCCATAGAGCAGCAAGAGGAAATGAAATTTGCAGAGGAAATGGAATTAGCCGACTTCCAAAACCTATATATCATGCAAGGTGTCAGCATCCTCATGTTTTTAACTCAGCTGATTTACTCCAGATGACATATGATCATGAGTCTACCTTGTGATTGATTGAAATAGTTGACTTACATATTATACCCAAGCACCATCAATACCTTCTGTATTTCAATGAGAGAGATCCACTTAAGGCCATGCTGCACACCAGGCACAATAACGTCAGATGTGCGTGTGTGTGTGTGTGTGTGTGTGTGTGTGTGTGTGTGTGTGTGTGTGTGTGTGTGTGTGTTGTGGAAACAGAAGCTTGTGCAGCTGTACAAACCGTAAGATAGAGAACCCGCAGCGGTGACCCTGGAGGACTGAGGAATTTCCTTGATAGTACGGTTCACAGTCAAAGCTTACAAGGCCCTGTGTGTGTGTGTGTGTGTGTGTGTGTGTGTGTGTGTGTGTGTGTGTGTGTGTGTGTGTGTGTGTGTGTGTGTGTGTGTGTGTGTGTGTGTGTGTGTGTGTGTGTGTGTGTGTGTGTGTGTGTGTGTGTGTGCGTGTGTGTGTGTGTGTGTGTGTGTGTGTGTGTGTGTGTGTGTGTGTGTGTGTGTGCGTGTGTGTGTGTGTGTGTGTGTGTGTGTGCGTGTGTGTGTGTGTGTGTGTGTGTGTGGGCTCTAGCTCTTGGTCCGCCTGACATGTAACTGGGCCATAGTTATCCACTCGCAGGACCTATGAGAGAAAGAGTAAAACAATATATATATATATTTATCTAGTTGCACAAGAAACTTCCATTGTATTTTTAATTGACAGTAAAATACATATTCAACCTTATTAAAATGACCAATACAAATCACTACTTAGAAAAAAAAACTTTGATTCCATAAGAGCATATGAAAGAAGACAGAGTTTGACCGCTAGAGAGAGAGAGAGTGAAAGACTAAAAATTGAAAAGATAAAAATGTGTCTAATGTCTACTTCTTTCATCACATCAGTTTTTCTTATCTATAACTATTTAGCCTAATGTCCTATGTGGATGTATAAGGTTTAGGAGTTGTTATTATGTGCTTGATATGTTAAAATAATTGAGTTTGTTTGGACTATCACTTCTCGAAAGGTTAAACTGAGTTCATCAGTTGATGTTGTGTCTTGAAGAAAAAGTAATAATGATAATGGATTGGATTTATATAGCGCTTTTCAAGGCACTCAAAGACGCTTTACAGGGTTCCAGGTTCCATTCATTCACACACAGTCATACTGGTGGTGGTAAACTACCATAGTAGCCACAGCTGCCCTGGGGCAGACTGACGGAAGTGTGGCTGCCATTCAGCGCCTACGGCCCCTCTGACCACCACCTCAAACATACAGCAGTCATACACATTCACACGAGGCAAGGTGGGTGAAGTGTCTTGCCCAAGGACACAACAACTATGACACTGGTGGCAGAGCGGGAATCGAACCGCCAACCCTTGGATCATTGGCCAACCTGCTTAACCACCTGAGACCTGCTTAACCACCTGAAGTATTCTCTCTCTTTCTCTCTCTCTCTTTCCTCTCGTCTCCTTTCATCTCTCAATCTCACTATCCGCTACCTGTCCGTACTAGGTGTGCACTGAAAAAATATCTGGTGTTGTTAATAAGGCTAAAGCCTAGGCTCTGTAAACTGGCATGTTAACAAAGGGTATGTCAACAAAGGGGGCCCACCATAGCTAGCAACATGCCCGTTGATAGAGCCTAGGGCTAGGCTGTGTATTAACACTGGATTTTTCAGCGCTCATTGAGTACGTAAGCTACAGGTAGGGAGATAAAAGTCATTTTGACAACAACCATTCTCCAGAATCACAGATTCCACCTTTAATTAAGTCACTCACTGACTAATTTCACTCCCCTAAACTTCTGACACAAATACCTAATGTTATCAAGGCAGATTAGAAATATCCCAAACAAGTTTTCGGTAGTCTAGCAAGACACTAGAATTTATGCACGCTGCTTCCATGAAAGACATCCATTATAGACACCCACACAACCCGCACCATGCTAATTGTGTGGTTCTGGAATAATCATGGCAGCCAGCAATGAATAAATCCCAAAGGCTAGTGCCTGAAACCTCATAATTAGAGCGACCACAGCTCATCATGTTCTGCCAAAATGCGTGGGCCACTGCCGGAATGTGGGACCGACCCAGAGAGGGAGGACCAGCTATGTGTTTACTGTGTGTGCGCGCGCGCGTGCGCGCGCGTGTGCGCGTGTGTGTGAGTGTGCACGTGTGTGTGTGTGTGTATGTGTGTTTGTGCGCGCGAAGATGGAGAAAGAAATACAACTAGGGAGAAATTACGACTTCCTTTACTTGGCAGCTTAGACTTTGGAAGAAGACACTGATATGATAGATAGCACATTAAAGATAACCTTTGTTGAAGTGACGATTATAGCTCTGCTTGATTTATAGTCATTTTGTTCAACGACAGAACACTGTTCCACACATCTACAACGGCTCTTTTAATAAACTGAATCCACCACTACACCACAGGAGTTTTTTGCGAACAAGCTTTACAAACATAACAATCCTCCATTGATCACTAAACACGGGATTTAAAGTTTCTGACTATTTTAAAAGAATGGCTCAATCTTGAAATAAACAGGTGACATGCCGAGATTCAGAACTTCACACAAAAGCTCATAAATATCTTCCCTTTAAAATTTGATATACGAGACAGAATTGCACATGTGTTCACAATTGTTTCCAGCACATCAACACTGCAAATGAAGTCTGACCTGGAAAGACAGGGAATACAGGTTTGGTGGTTTTGGGAATTGAGGGCATAATATCTATTTACCACATAAAGAAAGAAAAACTCAAATCATTAAAAAGACACCAAACGTGCAGCAAAATGCAAGTCACTACACGCACCGACGTAAATAATGGTCTGTGTCAGTTGAATGGAACAATATGCTCTGACCGAAAAAGAAACTGCAACAAACAGGGGGAGCAGTTTGCCTAGAGCTGTTGATTAAGAGCAGACAACTGTAGACTTTTGTCCAACTGAAGAATTTTCTCCCAAAACCAAAGATGATTAGTTTTGACCTCCATTTTGCAATGTTTGTGGGAAATCTAAATCAGGCTTATTTTTTTATTATCATTTGAGCAGAATCAAAATCAAGGGCATATTTCAGATGCCTTAGTTAGTCAGCAAGTCTAAGCAAGTTTTCTCAGCATGACACTATACATTTTTTAGAGTAATAGGTTTTTACACTATTCCCTGATGCATCAAAAAGAACATTCTCTTCTCACCTGTGTGTGTGTGTGTGTGTGTGTGTGTGTGTGTGTGTGTGTGTGTGTGTGTGTGTGTGTGTGTGTGTGTGTGTGTGTGTGTGTGTGTGTGTGTGTGTGTGTGTGTGTGTGTGTGTCAGTGTCACAGTCAACAAACAAAAGATATAAAAAGTTGGCACAGAATAATTGAAAAACTTTTTGCCAACACTCCCCCTCCCCAGTTCCTGTTGTAATGTATTTATCCCTGCTACATATAAAATAGGGATAAGCATAGCATTCATAACATATCCATAGCATTAGCACCTACTTCAACAAGGGATGACCAATGAGAACATTTTACGTGCGGTTGAGAAGACGCAATTAGAAAAACTGTGGGAGGGGGCGCCCTTAGCTCAGTTGGTAAGGCGTCCCCCCATGGGCCTCGGCAAGCAGCGGACCCGGGTTCGATTCCAGCCCGCGGTCGTTCTCTGCATGTCACTCCCCTCTCTGCCCCATTTCAACTCTGTCTCTACACTATCAATAAAGCATAAAAATGCCAAAAAAATATCTTAAATTTTTTTTTTTTTTAATGTGGGAAATGTATAATTTCTATTTGGAAACAATCTGTGTTCAATGCTGGTGCTTCAGCTAAATGTGCTAGCTTTACAGATGTTAGCCGTGTCGAATTAAGGCCATGTCAACTGAGGACAACCTGACACCTGAACCCTTTGTAATTACGGGTTACGCGGGGTGGGAGGGTTTGATTGATTGATTTATATTTATTTCGTCCATGGATGTCTTCCAACAAAACTCATTTCAACATTCTCACATGTACAATCCATAAAACCATGACGAAAAGGAGGCAGGGTGAAGGATATCTTATATTTCCTGCCCCCTCAAAACAAAACCTCTACATGTCAACTCATGTCAGTGCATGACGATAATAAATGAAACAAAATAGAAACCAAAACATCAATCTGAAACTGATTCCAAAACAAAGCAAACCATGATCACAACCATCAATATAGAAATCATCAATTTCTATAAGTGCTCATACAAATTCATTGTTTTCTCTTGAAATCGTTTTTTAAACTGAAATATATTTGTACATTGCTATAGTTCACGTTGCAGAGAATTCCATACTTTCACTCCTACCACTGAAGTACACATTTGTTTTGCTGTTGTCCTTGCAACTTGATGCTTAAAGTGTCCTTTTCTTCTTCCTTCATTTTCTATAAGGATAAACAGATTTTGAAGATTTGCTGGCAGTACTTTATTTTTTGCTTTAAACATAACAATAAGTGTCTGTAATTCGACCAATTCTTTAAATTTCAAAAGTTTAGAGTGAAAAAATAAGATATTTGTGTGCTCTCTATAACCAGTTTTAAATATAATTCTTATAATTATCTTTTGTAGCAGATAGAGTGACTTTGTGTTGCTTTGGTATGTGTTTCCCCACACCTCCACACAGTAGCTGATGTAGGTATTAGCATAGCATTTTGGTGGCACATAACATTTTGGTGGCGTACTGTAGCTTCAAATCCTGTAGCCATGTGCTTTTGAGGCCATGATAGACAGCTGTGTTTTTAGCCATCAGGGCTTTTTTAAAAAACACTCTGAAATTAGCAACAGGATAGCATTTCGGCACCGAAGCCGAGTTTGATATAGATGTGCCACACAGCTGTTCATTTAGTATTGATCCTCGTACTAATTTACAGTATAATTAATAAAATGTCAATAATAAAAGATATCTCTATGTGATTATCAAAAGGTGAAGTTTTACAAATATACTGGAGATAATTCTTATAAATCAAAAATAATGATTCAATCTCTGAAGTCAGTAAGCCTTGAAAACAAGCACGCTCACGCCACACCCACTAAGCACAGTTGGGAGTTTAGCTCTTGTTATCAGCTGAACTGTGACCCCCGACCAGGGAAAACAAACGGCTCTTCCAGGCTAAATCTCAGCTTCAGGCAAAAAACACAGACAGACAGACACACACCAACACACACACACACAGGCAGGCGGGAAAACCAGGTCAAACTGAGTGCCAAGTGCACTGACCAAGAAAACCCTCAATCACTTCTACTTCACTTGTGGTATTATAAAGAATATTGACCAGCACATAACACCAAGCATTCTACCATCCTTCTTTTCCTGAAAAATCTCAAACGGTATAAAATCAAAGTACTAGAATGAATACTTATCTACCGCAATATGCAGCACAAGAACACAGTACTTACACTAATAGTAGGCAACAAGCCTTGTAAAACATTTTATAAATCTAATAATCCAGGTTTTCCAGGTGAATTCAAGATTCCCATCTCAATTTCTTGTTGTCAACTGAGTGAGACAGAGTGGGAGAGAGAGTGTGTGAGAGAGAGAGAGAGAGAGAGGGCAGGAAGGAAGGATGGGCCTTCTGCAATCAGCCAATCAGAATGAGTTTTTTTAAAGTTTGTGCATAATTTATTGACACAAATGTTTCACCTTGACAGTCGTCTGACTGACAGTTGCAACACAGAACAAAGGACTGCAGTGACAGACAGTGACACACATAGTATCTAATCTATCTATTTCATAATGAAAAATGTTCATGAATGGTGTCTGTCCTAGATGAGATACTCTATCTATGTTGCTGTAAATATAACTAAGCTTTTCTTTAATGACTGTTGTTGATCATATTTATAGTTTGATCCTTTAGGAAATACACTTTGTTGCCAAGAAATTGAGTTAGCTTAGCATACAGACTGGGACCAAGGGGACATCAGCTAACCTGTTTCCATCCCAAGCTAACAAAGTCCCCCAACCAGCATCTGTTAAAACTGAAACGTTATAGCTCTCTTCTGTGTTAACTGTAAAGAAAGAAACAAGAGTAAGAAGTCTTGTTGTGTCTGTGAGGTTGCCAAGCGACCAGCAGAGACTTTACCTCAACACACTGGCTTTAGGTGGTAGCTTGAGAACATCCGAGACAAGCTGAATTTGAAGATATATTATTTTGGATATAGTAAAAAAAAAAAAAAAAAAAAGGAGGCAATACTTTCTTTCAAAAGTAGCATTTGAGCACAGGCTTGTATTCTGCTTTAAAAAAGCCATACTTTAAAAGAAGCTGTGGAAAACTGCGATCTCGACAGCACCGCTGAAAAATGATAAAATAAGAAGAGACAGTTGTCTGCCCATCTCGCTTCAAACGAGTTGGGTAGTCTTTCCCTTTAGATCCAACATGTACAGTGCTGCAATAAAGTGTAACACATGTTGATGAAAGGAAAATGGGATGGTCTCAGCACATCTGACAGTCCTGAAGAAGTGTAATCCGAATCAGATGCTTCACAACACAACTGTTTATTTGTTCTTATTTCTGTCAGATTTTCCCTCATTTCTTTGAAAATGTTATTTCCAAACTGTCATTCATCAATTAAAAAAAACAGCGTACAGTATAATTTATTTTGGAGCATAAATATTCAGTTACGCCAAATAAAATTGATTCTGGACTTACTGCAGTAAGGTATAAAATCCATGCATGATAAGTGTTGGTGTAATTACACAGAATTCCTCAAGGGAGGGGGGGGATTACAAACCTTACGCACTATAACTTTAAAACACTAATGCCCCTTGTGTCGTACAACCTTTTGTCTCATGGGTCAGTCAATGAAAATGAAAAAAAAATGTGTTTTGATGAGTGTGTGTGCAGCCCCAGGATTTGGAAGCGTTTTTGTTCAACCCGTCCTGCTCTTAATCACCTCGACAGGGGGGCCTCTCTCCTATAAAAGCCTTTTCCCAATGTTCATTCATGAGGGATTATTTCACAACTCATCCAAAACGATGACTCACGCCCTGGTATGTGATGAGGTCCCAACTTCACACAGAGCGCAGCAAAGTGAAGCCCCAATCAGTGAAGTGGACATAAAGCAACGAGAATTACCGTTAATAAACTTCTAAGCTCCATATTTGCCTTTACTTTTTTTTCTATTCATTTTTTTTAATTCGCTTTTCTAATGTCTATTCTATACTTGATGTATTTTAATCTTGATGTATTCTATGCACTGTAAAGCACTTTGAATGGCCTCGTGTCTGAATTGTGCTATTACAAATAAACGTGCCTTTCCTTGCCTTGCCTTACTATGATAGTAAACAATATGAGAACTGGATTCAAAACTGGAGCTAAAATGCCACTTTATCCTTTGAGCCTCCACACACATTATATACTTAATACTTCACACCAAGGATTCAGCAATGGATCTTTAGCATTCCAGCAGAATAATAAGCAGGTCAGGGAGAGAGAAGGAATCCCCCTGTTGTGTTGTGTGTAGCACTGCCCAGCCACGGGAGAAAGAAAGGGCTGATGCTATGTGAGTACAATAGAGCGACGCTCCCACTGGTGTCACCCAACTGCAGACACTGATTTTCAGCCATGCATACTCCTAAGCATGCCAAAGAGCCTGTGGTGACTAGTTTAGTGTCATGGAGAAAGTGCCAAAAAAGAAGAAACTCAGCTCAGTTAAGTGTCAAGTATCAGGACTTGCAAGGAGAAAGCCATCCCGTAGAAGAATATTAAACGTTAAGAGAACGTAACTGCACTGTTGTTAAAAGCAAAATTCCACTAGAATCTATGGATTAGCTATTGGAAAAAATTAAATAACTTAACCTAAATACAATTAAAAACCGATATACAGTGATAAATATAGCTGCAGTAGTAAACTGGCATTAAGAGAAAAGGTGTCATCTGTGCGAACCACAGTAAGCGGTAGTGGAAATCCAAACATGGTATTCAGCCCATTTTTCAGACGCGGAGTTACAGAAAAATCCTGCAGTTATTCCCTAGAAAACTTCAGTGTACTAACTAACACACTCTCCATGCAAAGGAACCCCCCTCTCTTTAACAGAGGGGTCAGAGAAGAAAGGACACATCATATGACCACAATAGAATCACATTCCTTTAACTGGTCGCGGTTGAAAAGAAGCAAGAGACAAAATGTTACCAGCTTGCATGCAGTGCAAAGACCTGAACAAAGGGAGAAATCAGTGCAGCCGCGAAGTGAAGCAAAACTTTGTGCTTTTAAAATTTGAGGTTAGATTTCTGATTATAATATGCATTTCATAAATGAATTTTGATGTTTGGATATGTGTCAAAATGACTGCTGTTACCAGAGTTTTGAAAAATAATGCCAGTTTCTTTTGTTTGATTAAAGAACTACTACAGAAACCCTGCTCAAGCCTGATTTTTCAAGCCAGCTCAAGCCTAATTCTACAAAGAATGTTTAACTGTGAATTGTAAATTTCTTCTTCTTAATAAGACATCACAACAACATCAACAACAAACTTCAGATATCAGAAAATGAGTTAAACAATGAATGCAATATCTTTGTATATATATATATATATATATATATATATATATATATATATATATATATCACTATTTATTAATAATATATTTCTACCATGGGAAATTGTGCATTGAATTCCAACCCTAATTCAAGTTTGAGCATGATTCAAAGAGATCAAATTGGCCTAAAATCTAGTGGGTCGAACCCAGCCAGCTGTGGGCAGAGAATCACTGCTCGACTTGGTAAGAGTTTATGGAAAACAAACTTGCTTTCCATCTCCTGGCCTGTACATTTCAGTGAAAAAAAAAACATATTCGCCTGATAGAATGTGCACTGGATCCACTGGAACCAGATGAACAGGATGGCATCTCCCCTATGGAGGAGTATGTTAAGAATGTATCATCCTCCACTTGAAGGGAGTATTATTATTAGTGTTACATTGTTTTGGGTTGGGACCCAACATGAGTCACATGACAGTTGCTGGTGGGTCCCCACACATAACCAGAATGACATGGTTGTGTTTGCATTAGTAGTCATGGTAACCTAATTTGGCCAAAGTGGTAAAGTCTCTATAGATGAACAAGTTTGAGCGGTCCATTTGTGTTGGCCTCCTGGACCGCATGTTCCTTTCATAATAAAAGACTGACAGTTGACTCATGTGAAGAGGCGATGTCATGAGCCTACACCCTGAATATCATTCACAGTGCAATGTGTCAGGAATGATCAAGGCTGAGGACTCGAACATTTCGGATTCTTGGAGATTTTAGCACACAGGCCATCAGGAGAGAGCTCAGTAGTCATGGACTGCAACAAGTAAGTTCCCAAACTTACTTGTTGCAGTAATAACAGAAAGTTGCAGAAAGAAATACAATTAGTGGAGTCAGCGATTCTTGAGAATGCTTGTTAACACAATAATTGTTTGTCAAAATCAGTGAATATCTCCTCACAATCCGCTACCTGGACGTACTCTGTGTGCGCTGAAAAAAAAATAATCCAGTGAAAATCCAGTGTTAAAACACAGCCTAGTAAACTGGCATGTTGATCGCTATGGTGTGCCCCCCTTTGTTTACATACCAGTAAAGTTTACAGAGCTTAGGCTGTGTTTTTAACACCAGTTTCATTCCAGCACACAAACAGTAAAGACAGGTAGCGGATCGTGAGGATATAATTCACTTATTTTGAAAAAACTTTATTTTGATTACAAGCATTCCCTAGAATTACTGACTCCACCTTTAAAAGAGGAAAAGAAAGATAGAAAGATGAAACATCAACCTGCAATCCCTGGCAGGTTACCTTTCACCACACTCTCCTCTCTGCCAGTAATACAGTGAGAAGCTGGTTAGACTGGAACATAAACTGAACTGACTTTTCATGTGAGGGACCTGGAGAACATATGGCTTTGATTAGAGGGCTGGGCAGACAGAGGCTCCAATGGAAACTGCACATTGAGAGAGAAGGACAGAGGCCGTATGTGTGAGGAGATCTTTTCGTTGCGTTGTGCGCATTGGTAACTCAAGAAGGAGTGACTGGATCTTCACTGGAACTTCAGCGTGCTGTGTGTGCGTGCGTGTACGTGTGTACACTTGTTAACAAAGGCAGAGAAAAAGATGACTCAAAAAGGGGGAAACTGCCAACTTTGAAGAATGGAATGAAATTAGGGCAAGTGTGTGTGTGTGTGTGTGTGTGTGTGTGTGTGTGTGTGTGTGTGTGTGTGTGTGTGTGTGTGTGTGTGTGTGTGTGTGTGTGTGTGTGTGTGTGTGTGTGTGTGTGTGTGTGTGTGTGTGTGTGTGTGTGTGTGTGTGTGTGTGTGTGTGTGTGTGTGTGTGTGTGTGTGTGTGTGTGTGTGTGTGTGTGTGTGCGTGTGTGTGTGAATTGATACGTGCCAGTAGAAATGATGGTCGGTTTTTTTTTCCTTGCATAAGGTGCTAAACCTTAACTGTGCCAGCAGTTTAACAGTAGAGATGTATGGTCCCGATTAGTGACATTTTGAGAAAATAGGCATCCGCGTAGATCTGCGCTTACGAGGCTGATCAAAAAAATAAGCAAGTAATGTGTGCACTGTGCAGACAGAAATCCATTCAACATGTTTGTGTTAGACATCAAGGATTTGAATAATGCATTCTGGGAAAGCTGTTAATGTAAACTGTATGACTTTGGTTTAAACAACAAAAAAATACAAAGGGCTCCTTATATTTCTAACCACACAGGTAATCAAAGAGCATGTAAAAAAGAATGATTTCAACAATTGTTACATTGTTACATTAACAGGTCAAGGGCCAAATATGATCAAAACTAAATCTAGAGCTGTTCCACGCTTGAACGAATAAACCTACTGGGGTTTTCTATTGTAGCATGAACAAATAACAAGTCCAACCAGTCTCCCGTCCCTGTCTGCTCCAGATTTTTATGTCAAGACATCACCACACCTAAACAATTTGCCAGCGCACACGCACACACACACTACAAACACAAACAGTATGACTGAAAATGTAATTGACATACATAAAAAACAATGCAAACATTTTCCATTTGTTAAAGGAAATTAAGTAATTTTGTCAACCAAGCATCCTTCGGTGCAGCGTCACAAAATATTTAAAAGTCACATTCCTGGATGTTCCTATGTAAACAATGACCAGACCTGTCAGGCAACAACAAAAAAAGCTAACGTGAGCGCGTGCACACACACGCACGCACAACTTCAAAGTGAATGAAATTGATAGCAGCTTGGGCAAGAAACAATTAATTTCATTGTTGAGCTAATATAAAATGTCAATAAACACAAACAACTTTGACAGTGATACCGCCTGCACTAATAGCTAAGCTACGAAACAGTGCACCTCGAAGAAACTACCGAAAATAATGGCAATATAGTCCTCAAAAAACGTAAAAGGCTGGCCTATAAAAAATAAAATAAAATAAAATAAAAACATACCTGGAGGACTGTTTGGAAAGAGCCTGTTCTCTGCTGGGAGTTTTAGAGAATGTTGTTTCAGTTTACTGTCTTGGCTGTCAAAAGGTCGGCTGACAACCACATAGCACCTGCATTCCTTTCTAGTAGGCTAGCCTACCGGATAAGACCCAAGTGGACGCAAAAGCACTGCTAAGAGGCTAATTTTGGGTGACTTTGTTTGGGGTCCCCGAGAGCTCCCGACACCGTTAGCAACTTCACAAACTAAACCCAACTCCAAAAGACCTAAACGACTCATGCAAACGCAACTAAAGGAATAGGTGTACGAAAGTGTATCGACGTGACAGTTTGTGGAGTTGAGGGCACACAAACTTACCTACCGGTGTTGTCAAAAATCCAGTTAGCATCCATAGAAGTACTCTGCACAAGGACCAGTTCAACACATGTTCTCTGCTAAGTTTTCGTGTCAGTGACTCGCTCCACAGCGCTCGCGGATAGACAGTTGATGCAGCGAGCTCGTGCATTGGTGGGAAACTGCTCTCTTCTCTGGTGCCTTCAGGTGCTCCTCGGAAGACTGCACTCCAATCAAGACTTAAGGCTAAAGTTATTTTGATTTGTTTCGTTTTGTCGTACGTATTCTGGATGGCTGTTGAACTTGTTTTAGGTTACTAATTCAATGACGTAAGATTGTTTTTCAGACTTTTGCTTAGGTTAGTGTGTATTAGCCCTCTAATGTTGGCTTGCCCTGTTTAATGTTATGACCTGAATTATTTTAGATTGGTTTGTGCTCATAGTCTAAAATGAAGATGAAGGCCATAATAAAATTATTACCTAAAGGCTCATTCAGATTTCAGGACGAGACAGTAGGCCTATTATTTTAAAAAAAAATAAAAGGAGAGAAGAGAATATAAGAGGTTGAATCATTTGCATATAGGGCTGCAGTTTGTCGGCCTATGGTTTATAATCTGCTGTGTTTGCTGCTCTTGATGGAAATGTGGAGGTAACAGGCAGTATTGATATGCAGGATATTGCTTTGACTGTCACAGTCACTTTAGTGTTTTGTTTATTAATGTACCCGTAAATGCAAAATATAACCTTATTATCTCCCTTCATGCTCTTCTTATGAGTTTACCTTAACCTAATTGCAATATATCCAACAGTACACGAATGCAGCATCTCCCTCTCCCTCAGTAGCCAAATGAGCTGGACAGCAGGACAATAACTGCGGCTCTGGGTTACTCTCGTGGCACTGTGTGTGTGTGTGTGTGTGTGTGTGTGTGTGTGTGTGTGTGTGTGTGTGTGTGTGTGTGTGTGTGTGTGTGTGTCACCACATTGGAATGTCTGGTTACAATTTGCTACATCATAGCCAGTCCTATACATTATTTCCTCGTGCCCAGAATGATTTATATGTAAAAGCAATTCACTAAACAGACTTCAGAGTTAATGTGTCCAATATTAAGCTATTGCTCGGCCTATTTGGTTTAACTGGAGGACCAAACACAGCAATCATCTTGGCTTACAAAAAAATTGCTTCCAGTGCAGGTTGGCCCCCACATGAGGCCATGCAACACTGTGTGCAGTCCTTGATCAGTGGTCAATGCTTGGACAATTTGCCAATCCAGAGCCTTACCTCAGCTTGTTCAGCAGGATTTTCTATTTGGGACAGGTTAATAAGATGATGAATGAATGCATGACTAATATTGGGGATATGTCTTATCATAATGTGTTTATTCAGGATTGTGTGGTTGCATTGCTATCCTGATTGCACAAAGGCTTTTTTTTTTATTAATCAGAAACTGTAAAATAGTAGGCTATAGTTTGCAGTTGTGTGGTAAGAGATGCCCCTTTCCACTTCATGGCCTAAATAACTGCATTTACTTCAATTTGGAAAATTAGGGATTTTTTTCCAATCCCCACCCCTCCTCTCTCTCTCCACTGATGGGAAGTCTTATGCCATCTGTCAGGAATGTGCAACCCCTTTCATTCCTCCAGCTCTCCTCCACCCAGCAGCAGCCAGGAGCATACAAACCTTTGGGAATCCCCAGCTCGCTGATAAAAAAAAGGCGGAGGGTAGTTTGCTTTTCCAGCATTTTTCCTACAATTATTACACAGCACCATGCAGTGACATACTTGAATATGACATGGAACACTGTCAAGTCTCCCCCCTACCAACAAGTCCTGCAACTTGATATAATAGGCCTACCAGTGCAACATTTAAAGCTATCATGCGTAACTTTTTCATATAAATGAATGTCCGTTACAGTCAAGCCCTCGCCAAATTAGTTGACACAAAGTTGATCAAGCGTATAAGACCTAAAAAAATCTCTCTGTATTTCTCAGTATGACAGGGTTTACAAACTGGTGTCGCCCCCTGACACTGGCGCAGGAGCTCAGAAAAATCCCAAGAAGCGCCCGAGAAATATTTCAGTTGTTGATTCTACTGCTAAAAAACATGGACATACAGCAGGATGAGTATAAAATACATGCCCGATCATGGAAGGCTTACATGCTTCATATAGATGCACCGACAGTGTTGTTGTTATTACTCTGAATTCCTTAAGGGGGCGACATAAATGATGCACTACAGCTTGCTGGCAGTAGCATTGTTGCAGTGTCCCTTTATTGTAACAACTCCTATTACATCTGATCCTATTACATTGCAAAATAGATGCACTAGGAGTATGAAATACAACTGATTAAGGCCAGAGGAGCTCCATCAGCATATAAGGAAGAGAGAGGCCTTGACTGTGTATTTAGAACTTGCCCTGCTATACCTTTTTTATATATATTTAAAAGATGCTACATATCTTCTGTGCTCTGCATTTGTTCTGCGCGCGCACACACACACACACACACACACACACACACACACACACACACACACACACACACACACACACACACACACACACACACACACACACACACACAGGCTATCTGAAACATTCAGTTTGCATGTGTGCCTGTGTGTTAGCCAACTATCAAGTCATTTCAAATAAGGTGCTGTAAATAGGCCTATGATACAGAATCTTGTTAATCTCTCTTATACACACACCTCTGACCTTATCAGATAAAACACAAGTACACACTTGAGATTTCATCTTCTAAGGTGAACGCCTTAACAGCATTCTGACTCACTAACCACTATCTGTTTAATGTTTGCTTTGTGTCTCAGATTTTGTTTCTGGTTCAGTCTTACACACCACCAGTAGCCTATCTGTCTACAAGATGTGGGCCTAGTCGTTGCACTTCCCAATGATGACCCCAGATAACCTTAGACTGCGGTCATAAAGCTCCCAGCTGACCAGCTCGCACAAGTTGTTACTTTCATAGAATAAAATGGCTGAGAGTGGGAAGTATACAAGTGGTCAAGAGTGGACACACAAAGAATTGGGCTCAATGCAGCTCGTTTTGTAGTAGCCTATATTTTAATGCGTTAGGATAATGAGCAATTAATTGTGCGACGTCAGTGTTTGAAATTTGCGTTGCCCTGTGTCACACACAGGACCCTACACATGTTGTAAATTGACCTGGTTGTGACTGTGAAAAATTAACAAGAACTATGACTTGCATAGTCACAACAAGTATTAGGAATTCCAGCCGAGGATGCTGATGGTGTGGTGGAGATGCGTTCAAGAGCAAGGCTTTCTTTTTTTGCAGATCCTGCCCTCTGCTGTCAGTGAAGGTGAATTACGCCTTCAGGAGGCTGCATTGGTAAAACTACGTTGTCAAGAATATTAATAATAACTAGTCTACGACAGTGTTTATCATAGCAGATATATCTTACTAATGAGGCTACCCATAATAGCCTACATGGAATAAACTAAATATATCCTACTGTAGCCCGTGGAATTGGTTGCCACACAGGACACAATGAATTCGGGGTTTTTGTAGCATTAATTTATTATAGAACACATTTCAATTATTGTGACAGAGTGATATATTTTGATTTAAAAGACTTTATTTATTCCCACAGTGCTCAACAGTTGCACTTAAAATAAAATAGACTTATCCTTCAGTGCTCAACAGTTGCACTACAATTTAACACTAGGAGACCGAATCATAAAAGAAATGAATAAAGTAAATACTAATATAGAAAAAGGCTTCAATAGAAAAATACAGCTAAAGACTAGCTTATAAAATCCTATCATATAAAATACTAGCCTATAAAATACGGCAGTGGCATGACTAAACAGAAAATACAAATCATCACGTTACACACATATTTCGCCACCATAAACATCAACAGGTCATTTAATAATGTAAACAGTAAATGACTCATAATACATATTAGCTTATAACACTTACATTTCAGCAACTTGAACTAAGACAAGCCCTTCCCGAAGTTTCCAGCGGACTTATTTCCCCCGAGTCGTTATCTTGGTATCGCTATAAAACTGTTCCATACAGCAACAACCGGCAGCATATGTCCATAAGCCACTCTATAAACGCAAACAATGGAGATACCTCGTCTTCACGGAAAAGACCAACGCTGTCCAGAGGTAAACAACGGAAGAAGGGACCAGGATGCATTGGGCGCAGCACTATATAGTAAGACTCAATACTGCCACCCTGTGACCAAACGGCCACACTACCCATTGCAAACCACCCGCAATCCCATTCCCAAGTACTGCAACTGAAAGTGTTATATTCATAAAGATATCAACTGTACCACCCGGTTACATACTCCCCTGCAGCAAGTCAACGTCCTCGGTGACTACAGAACTTTAAAGAAGCTCAAATCCAGCTTCAGCTTTACTCTGATCATTTCTAACATAAAACATCAACAATGCTTGTATTTGCTCAACAATGAAGTGTTGTAAGTGTTCCTCTTTGTACCCTCCCAACCACTATTTCTCACCGAAAAAGTCCATACAAAACGGCTGTGAAGAGAAATGTGAATAGAGAAGTACAGACGTTCGTCCAAACCTCGTTGTCTGCGCTGACTGAAACAGCATTACAAGATGACTTCGGAAGGTGAAATGGGTTAGAATGAGACCCAGCTGTTGCCCTTTTGCTTTTTCTAACGGCAGCTCTAGGTGTATAGGCTTTACTTTGTGCACAATCATTGACTGGAAATGTATACCCGTCGTCCCCATTTGAGGTGCTGTCACCATCACTGTCCTCACTGTTCTTTGGATACACATCACTATCCACATGTTCTGTTTCGGTGTCAACATTTTTCACATCTGGATAACTTTCTTTAGATTCCTCAAAGTCACTCTCATCTGAAGATACTGATACATCAACTCTCTCTCTTTCTGCAACATGAAACAGGTTTGGTGGTTGCACAAGCTGAGAAGGAAACACTTCTTCAACAACAACAAAATCAGGTCCAAGTGACTCTGGCATGTCCTTGGCTACAGGCTGTGTTCTAGTCTGCAACCTAGCTTTAGTTCTTGGTTTTGGAACTGGTCTGGGACAAGGACGCAACTCTGACCTATGAACCCTCTTAACAGGACCTCCCTCAACAGGCTCAACTGTGTGTGTGGTACCGTAGACGTCAACTACCTTGTAAACTGTTGGACCCCATGCGTCTTGAATCTTGTGTCTACCTAAAGGGCGATGACGCAGAAAAACCAACTGACCAATGTCGACAGGAGGACAATACACTTTTTCATTTTGCAGTGTGATTCTCTCCGCTGCTTTCTGCTCTGAGTACACTCTCGCTTTCTCATGTGCCTGTCTAAGTCTCTCCTGATGAACAGTCAACCAGTCCTGTTTCCTGTCTGAAACACACTCACGTCCTATCAATGCATCTACAGGGAGATGTGGCTGCACCCCAAAAAGCAGAAAATATGGCGAGTACCCCGTAGAGGAATGAGGAGTGACATTGTAGGCGTACACTAGTTCAGGAAGGTGCTCCGGCCAACGCCTTTTTTTCTCTGGAGGAAGCGTCCTCAACAAATCATGCAGTGTTCTGTTGTATCTTTCGCACTGACCGTTTCCTTGTGGCCTGTAAGGAGTTGTCCGTGTCTTTTTAACCCCATAGAGTCTGCAAAGCTCTGCTATAACTTCACTCTCAAAATTTCTACCTTGGTCTGAATGAAGTCTTTCTGGAACCCCATATTTCATGAACCACTCCTTCAGCAAAACTTTAGCTGTTGTGTCAGCTTTCTGATCCTTAGTAGGATATGCTTGGGTAAACTTTGTGAATACATCCGTCACAACCAGGACATTTTCACGCCCGTCTGAGGCTTGCTCCAACACTGTAAAATCAACTGCCACTACTTCTAGTGGTCGAGAGGCCAGAAAGGCTTTAACTGGTGCATGGATTTTTGGCTGCGGCATCTTGGTAAGAATGCACCTCTCACAGTTTTTAACCCAGTTTTCAACATCGACACATAGCCCCACCCAGAAACACCTCTCTCTTAACAGGTTTATAGTGCGCTCTATGCCCTGATGTCCCATGTTGTTGTGTACATTCTGTAAGACTTGGTCCTTCAAACAACTAGGCACAAGTAACTGCCACACTTCACCATGACGTGCGTCATGAATAACCCTGTATAGCAACCCGTCCCTTTGTTGTATTTTACTCCACTGTTTCAACAGTCTTTTTACCTGACTTGAGAGGGCTTTCCTCTCTTTAGGCCCTGGCCTCCTCCCCCGATCCCAAAACGCTCTAAACCCCTTTAGGGCCCACTCACACTAGGGCCGCGGCCCCGTGCCAAAGCTCATTAGCATACTAAAGTCTAGAACGTTTGGCTAGTGTGACCACGCCAACTGTATTCCAGCACGGAACAGCCCCTTGGCCACGGCACACCTGGGAGAGGTGTGCCGTGGCCAAAGTACAGATGCTAATGAGATGACACGCGCACAAGCAAGCGCACAGGCGGCGTTCCTGACGTGAATTTATTAAGGATGCATTGTCCGTTAACGTCCGCTGCCTTACTAGTCGGCACCAGAATTCCCCACCACTTGGACTTGTAGCTATAATGTGTGAGAATTAACGTGTGTGTAAGCCTAGGTGTGGGCTAATAAAAGAGGGAGAGAGCTAATTAGGTCGGCTCAGAAAGCAAAGCAAAAATGTTTTCGTGTTTACTCACGTTCGTCAGATGATTTTTTTTCTTTTTCCTCCCGTCAACTGTCATAACTGCATTTACGCATGGCGGTGGAGACGCACCCAAAACAACACACCGCGGCCCGGTGATAAGGAAACAGTAGCCTACGCTAAGGTTTAACAAGAAAGTTCTGACTTGGATTTGATGGAGCGATCGATGTGTACAAAACCATCCGGATACATAGCCTATGGTCTGATGACGGGCCGTTATATTAATAATAAACAGCGTGCTGCACAAATATGAGACTGTCCACCGCGACCTATTACGTCAAGGCTACATTAAAAAAAACAATAGCTTAAGGATTCTCGTTGCTCTAATGTGGAAGTGGAATATTTGATGCAAATTTGGCCGGATGAAAATATTCACAAACAGTCGTAGCCTACAAGTAGACTACGCTCCAAATCCTAAACGCGCACGGTGCAAGTATGCCCAGGCCACGAGCAGTGTGAGCACGGGCCTGCGGGGGGAGTGGGGAGGGGGGGGAATCGTGCTGAATCGTGCTGAGCACGGAACAGGCAAACGGCACTAGTGTGAGTGCGCCCTTAGAGTGGAATCACTGGTCTGAAAACCTATGAGCTCGTCCTTAGTGTAACCCGGCAGCGTAGGTGTGTTGCCTTGCCCCAAACTATCCTCACCAGAAACCGACTCGGCAACCCGGATCTGTCTCACTTTGAAGCACTCAAGACCTTTAGTGGCAAGGCCAGGATCCAAAACTGTTCCTCTCCAAATAGGGTTACACACTGCGACACAATTGTCAAACTCTGCATCATGGTCAGTTTCAGGCTCCCCTGCAAACTCCTGCCTAGAGAGTGCATCTGCAGCTGCATTGCTAGAACCAGGACGATACTTAACCTCAAAATCAAAAACAGACAGTTGTGCTACCCACCTCTGCTCTATAGCACCCAACCTGGCCGTCTGGAGGTAGCAGAGCGGGTTGTTGTCAGTCAGGATAACAAACTTTGCACCGAGCAAGTAACCCCGGAATTTCTCAGTAACCGCCCATTTAAGTGCAAGTAACTCCAACTTCATGCTACTGTAATTCCGGTCATTTCTCTCAGCCTGACGTAGTCTGCGGCTAGCGTATGCTATGACCCGTTTTTTGTCCCCCTGCTGTTGACACAACACAGCTCCCAATCCGTTTAGGCTGGCATCTGTCTCAACTACAAAAGGCTGTGTGAAATCTGCAAAGCCCAAAATGGGGGCTGACGTAAGTTTTTCCTTTAACTGCTCAAAAGAAGCCTCACACTCTGGTGACCACTTTGCACCAACCTGGTGACTTATTTTTCCTGTTTTCTTCACACCTGAACATTTGTTTACTAAGTCATGTAGTGGACCAGCAACTTGTGAGAAACCTTTGATGAATCTCCGGTAGTAACTGCAGAACCCAATAAACGACTGCAACTCTTTAACAGTGGCTGGAACTTTCCAGTTCTTAACAGCGGAGACCTTGGAAGAGTCAGTCCCCACACCCTCTGCTGACACCTGGTGGCCCAAAAACTTCACTGACTGTTGTAAAAATGCACACTTTTGTGGTTTTACCTTAAGACCTGTCTCTGCTAGTCTCTTTAACACTGTCTCAAGTCTTTGCAGGTGCTGTTCAAATGTCTCAGAAAAAACAAGAATGTCGTCAAGATAAACCAGAAGCATCTGAAAAATGAGATCATTCATTGTGACTTGCATAAGTCTCTGGAAAGTAGCTGGCCCGTTACAAACACCGAAGGGCATTCTCACGTACTCGTAGAGACCAAATGGTGTAGTAAAAGCTGTTTTAGCCCTATCTCTCTCATGCATGGCCACCTGGTGGTATCCACTCGCTAGATCAATGGTGGAAAAGAACTGTGCACCCCTTAGTGCATCAAAACTCTCGTCAATCCTCGGGAGAGGAAATGCATCACGTCTCGTCTTTGAGTTGAGTTTTCGGTAATCGACACATAACCTTAGACTACCATCTGCCTTCCTCACAAGCACTATTGGCGAAGCATAAGCACTGGAGCTTTCTTGAATGACTCCCTTTTTTAACAGTTTGCCAATATGTTCTCTGACTTCACTGTACTGTGTGGGTGGGATACGTCTGTATGGCTGTGTCACTGGAATGTCGTCTGTAAGATGGACCTCATGTTGTACTTTGTCAGTGTAACCCAAGTCTTCATCCTCTTTCGCAAACACAAAAGAGTATTTCTCCAACAACAAAGCCAACTGTGCTTGCTGTTCTGGGCTACCGCCTACATTGAGCTCGGCTAAGATAGACTGTACATCTATAGAAGCTTCAGGACGTTTGTCGATACTCACTTGTTCAGTATCTGCTGAGATTCTTTGAAACTGTACTTCACAAGACTCATCGCTTTTCACACTATCTACATGAGTCAAGACACCTAACCGGGTTCTTGGCCTTAGCCAGATATCTTCATCAGACATGTTCATTACCTGCACAGGGAAAATGTGACTCTCAGAAGAAACCAAGGTTGGAACAACAACCAAACCATCAGGCACAGCTGTACCCACAGGCTCCAGCAACAACAAAGGACCATTCTCACTCACAGTTCTGAGTCCCCTAGCCATGACTGTGGCAGCAGATGAAGCGGGCACATGGACTACACCCTTACCAGCTACTCTAGCGAAAGAGAGCTTGTCTGTTACATTTACAGCATGGACACGATGAAAAGCCTCCCTCCAGTGTGAGTCAAGTTTACCCTGTAGTGTGGTGTCAAACTCTGTGTGCACTAACTCCTGGCATTTTTTGACGATGTTCATCCCCACGAGACCTGGAACAGAGGAAGAGTGTGCAGAATCTTTGACTATAAGAAAACCTCGTTCCGGGATAGTCAAACCCATTGCCTCTACATCAAACTCCACATAGCCTATATAAGGTATGTCTAAACCATTTGCTGCAGTGATTTTAAGCCACTCGAAGGCCGAATGCACATCTTCACCCTCTACTGCCAAGTGCTCTCTAAAGAAACCTTCAGAAATTGTGCTGACTTGGCTCCCCGTGTCAAGCAGGCATGGTACTGTAACACCCCGGAGTTTCAACTCAACAGTCTTGCATTCCCCAACTGCGTTCTCTAAGATTTTACATCTGTCTGTCATGTCTTTACGTGAGCCAACTGCTTCCCCCCGTGTTGTGTGGCTCATGACAACCGAGGGTAAGGGTTTTCCTGCGCTACAGAAAGATCAGGTGTCATTACACTTTGGCCCCTTCTAGCATGTGGGCATTTTCTCGCAATGTGGCCCACGCCTTCACACTTGAAACAGATCGGCTGACCATCGGGTGTGAACTTAGGCTGGGCTCTAGCTTGATGCTGAGGCTCTCGGTATGTCGGTTGAGTGCTGCGCCTACTCAGTTCACTTACAGCGCTAGTTAGCTGAGCGAGTGTTTTAGCTAACTCTGCTAGTTGTTTTTCCTGATGGGCTACTGTTTTTTGGACATCGTCTAATACTGTGCATTGGACATCGTTTGTTTTAATAGCGGAACTCTGCATTTCCGAGACTTCAGACTTAACATGGCTGCTCTTTACAACTCTGGGCTTATGGGACCTGCTGTCCTCCATATCCCACCGGAGGGCTTCATCCCTCACATCTAGAAGACAGGAGCCCGGTCTGTCCCTTACCATCTTCCGGAGTTCACGCCGTAGCGCGGCATCTCTAAGACCCTCAATGAACTGATCCCTGAGAACAGCTTCCTCATTAGCTACTGCATCTGTGGACTGCTTCATTACAGAGCTCAAAAGCTGGGACAATGCATGGGAGTAATCACGGAGGTCTTCCCCGTCAGCTTGTCTACGGTTGTAAAAGGTCTGCAAAAGCTGTGTGGCGCTGCGTTTCTCCCCAAAAGCATTTCTCAAGAAGGAAAACAAATCACTAGGAAACACAGACTGGCCCCTCATGCATAGTCTAACTTCTTCTAAGGCAGGACCACGTAGAAGAGATACTATGTAGTCACACTGTTCTGATGGTGTCTGCTCTCTGGACCTCAAGACCCTTTCAACCTCTTCAATAAACTCTTCAACTGACCTCCCATCTGTACCACCCTCCCCACTGAATGGTGTGATGTGACGTTCTCTTGGAACATAGATGTATGAACGTGCTGGTGCGGGGTTACTATTTTCCCTCTGAGCCCTTGTTTCAGCATTTAACCGGGAAAGCTCATCTCGCAATCTGGCGAGCTCTTGCAAATGACCCTGCATTTCCCCTGTAGCCTTGCTACTTGTACCTGGAACCTGGCTTGGCTGGACATTTTTATCAATAACAGTACCCTCATCTTCCGATTCACTCATGATGAGACCTTTATGTCTATGCACAGTCCGGTTACAATGTGAAACACCAGTCCAAAATGTGAGTTAAGGATACTATGAAGACAGTCTTTAACTTGATGTCCTGCTGAAGGTTTCTTTTCTTCGCAGCTGAAAATTGAGTCCCTGAATCCTCTTCACAGATGCTCTGGTACCGATGAGTCGTCTCTCCAGGAAGCAGCAAACCTTGGAGCACCTCAGCACGTCTCCCGCTGCTCAACACCTCCACCGCAGGCTGGCCTCACCGACTCAATCACCAAAGGACCTGGAATCTTCACCACTACCGTATTTTCTAAACTAAAACTAAAACTAAATCACTCCGTTGCCAATTAAAAAAATAGATTTGTTCTTGCTACACCCCACTCCTGGTACCAAATTATGTAGCCCGTGGAATTGGTTGCCACACAGGACACAATGAATTCGGGGTTTTTGTAGCATTAATTTATTATAGAACACATTTCAATTATTGTGACAGAGTGATATATTTTGATTTAAAAGACTTTATTTATTCCCACAGTGCTCAACAGTTGCACTTAAAATAAAATAGACTTATCCTTCAGTGCTCAACAGTTGCACTACAATTTAACACTAGGAGACCGAATCATAAAAGAAATGAATAAAGTAAATACTAATATAGAAAAAGGCTTCAATAGAAAAATACAGCTAAAGACTAGCTTATAAAATCCTATCATATAAAATACTAGCCTATAAAATACGGCAGTGGCATGACTAAACAGAAAATACAAATCATCACGTTACACACATATTTCGCCACCATAAACATCAACAGGTCATTTAATAATGTAAACAGTAAATGACTCATAATACATATTAGCTTATAACACTTACATTTCAGCAACTTGAACTAAGACAAGCCCTTCCCGAAGTTTCCAGCGGACTTATTTCCCCCGAGTCGTTATCTTGGTATCGCTATAAAACTGTTCCATACAGCAACAACCGGCAGCATATGTCCATAAGCCACTCTATAAACGCAAACAATGGAGATACCTCGTCTTCACGGAAAAGACCAACGCTGTCCAGAGGTAAACAACGGAAGAAGGGACCAGGATGCATTGGGCGCAGCACTATATAGTAAGACTCAATACTGCCACCCTGTGACCAAACGGCCACACTACCCATTGCAAACCACCCGCAATCCCATTCCCAAGTACTGCAACTGAAAGTGTTATATTCATAAAGATATCAACTGTACCACCCGGTTACACTACCGTAATCGTTTCTATGACTTTTAGAGTGTAGCACTTATCAATATGTGTCCATGGTATATAGGGGATTGCCCTTTGTAGACGTGTTATTCGTGTTGAAGGTGAACAGCAACAGGGAAAAGTTTAAAAATACAAAACAAAGCTAGTTTCTTTAGCCTCTGGTAGTCCTTATTCCACCCTACAACAAAGAGCCACTGTGCTCTAGTTCAGCCTTTGTCACACTTCACTCAGCTCAGAGCTGAACAGTTGCCCTGCAACCGTGCCTGGATCCAGAGTGAGAGTTTATCACTCCATCCTGCATGGAAGGTACAAATCCTGTGCTTTGCAAGATATGGGTAATGTGGCGGGAAGGACACAATGAAGCATAGCCATTCCGCATGAGCACACACAGCCTCACAAATGTGCCATGTTTACAAACAAAGGGTACGGATTAAACAAAGGTGCAACTGCTCCCGGGGACAAATAACCTGCATGCATGCACGCACACGCGCACAAACACGGACACACACACACAATGGCTACAGTCCACTATCAGTCTACAGCTACCTGACTCAGTGGTTTCTAAAATGGTTATAGTCCAGTTTGTACAATTGTCTCCTATTGAGTAATGAGCAGACCTGCGGTAACACTATGGGCTTTGGAAGACAATGATGAATGTTGGGACAATGCAACGACACAGTTTGGGTCTGTTCCACAGGTCTCAGGCTTGTTACAGTGCCATAATGAAGCATGATTTCTCAAGTGTTTATGTAAAAAATTAAGCAGCATATTTTTTTAAAAGTCAGGACCACAGACAATGGGAGTTATAAATCCATGTAGAATTTATTATTAGATCGTATACTAAATATAATCAATCACTATGCAGAAATATATACATCTTGTAGAATTTTGATGCAATACATCACAGGAATAGTCAAATAAATACTATTATAAGCATAGTTTAAACCTCCTAAAACCAGCGGCCACTAGGTTTTGTAAGGCTTATAGGTCCTGAAACAAAGGGTTTACCTTTACCTGACCATCAAATGGAAATACAACACATTGTGCTGACACTACCAGCATTCAAGTCAACTAGACTAATAGTTTGAGGAGTACAAATAATAATAATAATAATAATAATAATAATAATAATAATAATAATAATAATAATAATAATAATAATAATGAACGTCAAAGAAAATCAAACAAGAAGATACATACAATGAGCGTCTGAACATCGGAAGTGACTACAACGTCAGTCTATACCATGAACAATGAATTAATAAATGAAACATCCCAGAAATCAATAACTGAGCCCTATTCTACTCTTTAAATCGAATGAGTGTCTATGTTTACGTTCAACTATTACTATTGGTTATATTGGTAATACAATGTTGTAACAGTGCAATCCTAATGGTAGGAACTTCCTCTTGTTGCATAATGTTTGTGCACAGCTGATATCACTTTGAAACCACAGCAAAAAAATGACATTGAAATAGTAATTGAGTGCTTTGTCCAGAATGGGCATGGGGAGCATAACTTTGTGTGAGCTTTCACATATTGCACTTGGAAATCACATCTGAATAAAAGAAACAACAACCCCATCCCTTGCATAGGGAGTGTCACCTCAGACCATGTGATTTAACAAAACAATGAGTTAAGTTATTAGCGTAGTAGTAGTAGTTCAGCAGCACTGGTTGCCTTCATTTTCTTTAAGCATGTGTTGCACAAGTAAACAATGGGGGTTGGACTGCGGTTGCAATTTATGCCTTCATTGGTCCCCTTGGAATAAGGGTATGTTCTGTGTGGTTTGCCACACACCTTCAATTCACACTGCAGCTGAGGACATGAGGCAACCTTTAAGTGCCAATGGACAAAACACAATAGTGCTTCTAGCAAATGATTCCAATATGTTTTCTGCTTTGAGAAACTGTGATACAATATATTTTGAGACTATTTTTAAGTCTTGCTTTATTTCTTGTTTTTTTAGCCACGTACAACAGATCCACCTATGGATGATCAGAAGGTGACTAAGGACATCCTCAACTTGGCACATAAACACAGATGATGGCTGCTTTAAGTCACAGAGGCCAATCGCAAAAAAACAAAACACAGTTACATTCAAGTGTACAGTATATCTCAACATTAGCTTTGTAATTTGATGACAAAGCATAACAGAGTGATGCAGGAAATGTCCATATTTAAAAACCTGCACCGTTGTGATATCGTTTCACCTCTTTCTCCTCTATAGGACCTTGCATTCATTCCAGGAAGTTATGACCTAGCAAATCGGGAAGCAAAACCTTGTGTTGATGATCATCATACCTTCAATTATAGTGGCAGGTAACTGACACTTTTTCCAACACTCTAGCAAAGACAAAGTGCAAACAACATCCGCCTCTTTCGGCCATCATTGAAAATATATTTTTAGACTGCAACAAACAGTAATTAGATGCCTGACATTAAGTGCTAGCCAACGAGTAATCAGTGTGGCCTTTGTAGGGATGGGGGTTGCGTTTAGTTGCCATATTACAAATGCTGTCAGACAAGCTTTATTTTTAAAATCACTACTTATTGGGTTTAGTTATTTTAAATTAATATTCATATGCAGAATCACAACCTGAGAGTTTCACTATGTGAAGCTCAATTTTCCCGGCGTAAGGCACTTCTATAGTAAAAACATTTTTTTTTAAAGTATGACAAGCTACAGATTTGAAAGCAATGGATACTAGCTTGTAATCTTAAAAATGTATTCGAGAAGAGAAGGAAAATCTAATTTAAAATCAATATAATCGCAAAGGAATACATTTTTAGTGGCCGACAGCTTTGGGTTGGATTTCTATCTACCTTGGATTGTGGCGATATAAGCAGCTAGCTAAGAGATCCCTGAGAGAATCCTACACCATGACCCTGTTATCAAGTCAAAACTTAATTTTATATGTTACACATATTTCTGTTTTGCTGACTCATATAGTATGCAATGCTATTTTTTATAATAAACACTTTGCTTAAAAGAAAACAAAAAACAACAACATTGTGGATGACATATAGACCATAGTTTGCATTCTGTATGTGCACGGTACATACAACTGTAAAATTAAATATGTATTTTTTGTAAGTAAGTGTATGTTAGTCACAGTTTGATTGGTCCCAAAGTAGTGAAAGTTCTCTCTTTGGCTATTTAATGCATGTTAAAGCAAAAGGGGAAATGGGAGTGAGGATATCATCCCTGCATCAAACTACTTCAATATGGTGAAATTCAACTTCAGCCATGTTTGCACTGTACATATTTAATCATGTAGTAATCTTTTTTTGAATAGGCAGTTCGTTAGCTACATAGACTCCACGGAAACCATATTTTCCTTCGTCTTACTTCCTTTGTGTGTTTGTGTACACAAACATAAATGCATATCAATAAATAAACACAGGTTGACCTAGAGGAATCAACATGTATAGATGTACTGAGTAAAGTTTATATTATAATAACTATCGTACTAGATTATCCTTCCATATTTCTTCTTTTAACTCTTCTAAACTGCAACAGCCTCACAGGTTTGCATGGAAAGAACAAGTAAAATATTGAAGAAATCAAGAACATATGATATTAAATTAAAAAAAGGAATACAAAAGTATTCTACGTTGCTCTCTCCTTTTCTCAGTTCTTGCGAGAATAGGTATACCACTTCCTCAGCGCTACTCCGCTGGTGCTGGCCACGACGCACAGCGCCCCCCCGAGGCTCCACCAGGTTGGCGCGCGGCCGAAGAAGATGAACTGGAAGGTGAAGGCCAGCACCACATCCACAGTCCTCATGAGGGCCACGGGGCCGGCCTTCTCTATCTGCAGGGCCTTGGTGAGGAAGGTCTGGCCCGCTATGCCCAGCACTGCTATCAACATCAGTATCCAGCGATCGCGCCCGCAGTACGGGATCTTCCACTCGCCCAGGATGGTCACGGTGACCAGGCACTCCACGAAGCCGATGACGGCGTAGTACCAGACCGAGAGGTAGTAGTGGACGCTCTTCCCCATCTTGCGGAGGACGACAAACGTGAAAGCAGCGCCAACAGCTCCTGTGAACCAATCAAACTGTTAAGGATCTAAACCAATCAGAAGGAATAATGACAACAGATCGATGATTAAGAAAGACATATAGTATGGAATTTTGATTATTTTATTTTATTCACTTAAACCTGTCAGTTTGAGTTTCATTATGACCATTCATGTTTATATTAAAAGCTATAGGGTGTAACTTCTGTTGCCCCCCCCCCCCTCCCCTCAAGAGGAATTTTGAGTTATTACAACAACACTGTCGGTCAACACTGAGGTAAGCCTTCGGAAATCACGCATGGATTTTTAGATCTTCTGCTGTCTTCTGTCCAGGTTTTTTTTTTGTCAGAGTCAGGGGGCAACACCAGTTTAAAAACGCTGCCATACAAATAAAAAGAGAGTTTTGAGGAACTGATTGGCATAATCAACTTTGTGTCAGCTCACTTGGCGATGGCTTGAATATAAATACATTAATTTATATTAAAATGTGACGCACTTCAGCTTTACCCAACTAAACTTGTAGTTTGAGTTTCATTATGATCATTCATATTTATATTAGAACAAGAACCAAACCTTATATAAATGTGTTGAATGCTCATCATTTTTTACTCAAGCACTGAACTCTTGGAATTTAAAGATGCAGATGATTTATTTTTTTGAAACCTCAATTTTTCTCTATTGTGAAACTGCCCACTTTATGACTTCCTCCTCCTGTCAGTCATAGCCATCATTTCATTAGACATGTTGTGGAGGTCAGTGTATTTGGGAGCCTATGCTTTAGTCTAAGGGCAATGCGGTTGCACCTGCAGGAAATATGGAAAAAATCAGAGGGATGAAGTTTGACATATGAGGTTTGGGAGGATTTGGAGATTGATCTCTAGCTGCTGTGGTGGTGTGTTTGTGTTGTGAAGATTTTACACGGGACTGCAGAAGTGAAAAGAGGATCTAAGCCTGAAAGCGAAGCTACTAATTCATTGGTCGATCTTCAACAAGGGACCCATGTCGAGAGAAACTCGAAGTGGCACAACATAAAAAAGCTCTTAGCACTCCAGAGCCAGCATTCAATGTCTAGCCGGACGATTAAACAACTAATAAATCTGAGAAGACATTTAAACCAACACGTTTTCATGTTAAATGGGGGCTATTTAAAAGGTGCACTGTGTAACTTTGTGTTAGAGAAGTGAACATTGTCTAAGGTATAAAAATGAAAAAATAAACTTTCTTCACAGGATTATTGGATCCCTTGAACACGGTTTGAAGTTAGAAAGCTACCTTAAATGTTACTCCTTCCCTGTTGTTTGCAGCAAATATGTAGAAAATATGTTTTGTAAACTAACAGCAGGCTCTGCAAATGTAAACAAATCACCCTCCCCTTGAAACTGCATAGTGCACCTTTAAGCATCATGACTGAAAGGCAACAGCTGATGCTGATATGCCAGGGGACATAGCTGTTAGCTATTAGCCAAACAAACTGTACTGCTACGTAGGTGCAATATGAAAGTAAGCTTATTCGTCGTATCACCTGCAAAGGCAGCAATAGTCCCCTTGAGGTGGTTGGTGTAGTCGCCCTCGATGTCGCGTAGGTTCTGCTCGCCAAAGATGAACGGCGGTCGTGCGATGAGGACCACTCCAGTGAGCGTAAAAACAGTGAAGACACAGTCCCAGATTGTGCATCTCTCTTTCAGGAAGATCCAGGCCAGGAGGGAGGTAAAGACTGGATTGCTGGAAAAAAAGAGATTGACAGTGAGTAATACATATAGTAAAAGTAATAGTTATTATTACAGTTAGATGAATAAAATATGGAAGGAGGGATTTTATTGAACATTTACAGAACAATTATAAACATACAATTTCTCGTAAAGGACATACATTCAGATACAAAATTCAGGAAGAAAGGAAGTTGAGAGAAAAGTGAGAAATTATGAGTACTGTCTCAACAGATTTAATCTCATATGATGTGTAGCACTACAGCTCAATTGAAAGCCACTTTATCTGGTAGAGAGTGATCATTAAATGGAATAAGACAATAATATGTTGGTAAATTGAGATTAAGACATGCAGAGGAAAGAAGAATGAGAACAAGATGGGGTATTAAACAAAAATATGACAGCTGTTCAATTAAGGGAGGACCGGAACCAATTTGTAGTGTCGGTATACAACCTTAACTTACAATGAATCCCGTTTCACACGTACTCGCTCACCTGAACATGATGACAGTGGCGTCTGCTAGCGGCATCTGCTGAACGGCATAGTAGAGCAGGATCATGGCATTCGAACCAATGAAACCCCGTAGCACCAGGTATACACGTTTATCTCGGGGACCAAGGAAACCTGTCCTGGAGGAGCAGAATTATGAGGATGATGGATGAATGAATGACTACATGGATGGTTGGATGGATGGACGGACAGATGATGAGACTGACTGACAGGTGGCGACATCAACAGAATTGGAGAAAAAGAACGGATGGAGAAAAATTTGAGCTGCATAGTTAGCTGAGAGAGATGACAAATGATAGTGTGGCAGGATTGACAGGTAAATTAGATTAGGTCAGGTGAAAGCTGGACAGTGATTGATGGATGGGGCTGAAAAAAGGAGAGGTGGTTATGAGTTAAGGTCAAAACAAAGAGGGAATGTAGAGGACATATGGATGGATGGTGGAATAGGTAAATGAATGACTAGAAGTACTGGTGGGAGTCTTTGGGGAATTAGGTTTTGACTTTGATTCTTGGGGTCTCCATGTCAAGATGAAAGCATACTAGCTTTATGTGATGGACAAATGATTTTCAGTGGGTTTTTTTCCAGTCTACTTCTAATAATGATCCCCATTAATTACTGTCTAGTGACACGTTGTCTTTTTGAATATGGAGTCCTGAACTCTGAACGGTGACTGTTTTCTTTATATTGATCTGACATGTGTCTCCTCTGTCTAAAGTCCCCAAATTGTGAGGTGGCGTTATTTTGTGTTCTGAGTAAATGAACTCATTGATTAAACCCCTGTATAAATATTCTGACTGGCAACAAGAATGTTGTCAGTCTCTTGAACCAACTTTAGGTGAAGGAGTTGACCCTGCTCGGCCGAACAGTTTTGTTTTTGACTCTATTTGTTTTATCCTTTTTTTTTTTTTTTTTTTTTTTTAAGATATTTTTGGAGGCATTTTTATGCTTTATTGATAGTGCAGAGAGACAGAGGTGAAATGGGGCAGAGAGGGGAGTGACATGCAGAGAACGACCGCGGGTGGGAATCGAACCCGGGTCTGCTGCTGGGCCCGGCCCGGGAGGGGGACGCCTTACCGACTGAGCTAAAGGCGCCCGCTGTTTTATCCTTTTTTATTAAAATACTTAAAACTCAGTTGAGTTTTGGTTCTTTTTTCCTACAAGTTGTGGATATATCAAGCAGGTAGAATAACTCTAATTGTAAGAAAATCATCGTAGTACTTCTGTTCTTTTATGTAATTGGTGTTTTATTTTTGTGGGTTTTTTTCGTCGGAGAGCAAGACATTGTAAACATCCTTACATAATAGGTTCACATGAATTTTTTTTAAACATTATTTAAAATATACAGTATATACATATTAAATCTACTCAATTTCCGCCTCTGAACCATGCAAATTGTTTTATATTTCTAAGATGGTTTATTAAATTAATTTCATTTTATTGCACTTAAGACCTGATAATCAGATTTGAAGATCACTGCATACATACTGTATAGCTATAATTTTTTTTTATAAAAATAAAATATTCAGAGCATTATGGTAACATTTTGAATATATCAAAAACCCATCGCTTCACGTGGGAAGGCATTATATAAAGCCTTCTCAACACTGGATGTAGGCAGTGTAATTTTCAACAGAGCAGCAGGGGATAATACATCTCTGTCACAGCATTTTGACAACTTGAATTTGTTTGAGCACGTATTCTATGTTGAGCCAGGATACCTGCCTATGAAGTGGGCTATAAGGCATGAAGACAAATGCAGGAATGCCAAGAGATAAATTACCTGCCTTGGAAATGTGCCACCTCGCCATAAATTGTTGGTTTAAAATAAAGACTGTTTGGAAGTGTTACTATAGCCCCTAATCGTCATGGCGTATAAGGTGTGTGTAAATCTTAAAACCTGGAAATATAATTTTAACCTGTTTAGTGTGGAGTTATCCCCCCCCCTCATGCTTACTTGTGGTAGATGAGTAATGGCAAAGTGAAGAGCATCTGGAAGAAACAGCGTATGGCGCTGATCTCTATGGCGTGGACTCCCTCGATGGATTTCACCAAAAGGGCAATGATGGAGAAGAAAACAGTGGACAGGAAAGCATAGAACAAACCGATACCTGGACATCTCTTTGGTTTCTCTGGGTCTGCCAGGGGAGAGAAAGAGAGAGAGAAAAAAAGGGGTACATCATAGATCCACATTTCATTTAAAAACACATTGCTCGTCTTGCTGTGCTCATGTTGATATGGTAACCGAGGGTGAAGGTGAAGGAGTATGTTATTGAACTCCATGTGGTCGGGGTTCAAAATTCCCCTGAAATACCGGCAAACGAAACATCAGCACAAATCAATGGGGAGTTTATTTGCAAACCCTGCCAGGTGGAGCAATGCACTGATATGATTGTTGGAGATTCAATTTCAACCTGAGGGCACGCAGGCCAGTGACTTTTTTGTATTTACCTACAATGTGTGGTCCACACTAGTCCATACAACCAGCGTTCTATCATTATAAAATCACTATTTTAATATAATGAATTAGGTTTTTCTTTCCTCAGTCTTCCCTCAGCCCAGCTGTCCTGTTAATCCTGACCCTTACTGTGATGTCACAAGAAGGAAAATGTAGGGTTAGACAGTGAGACCATAAAACACTCTTTCTGCCTTTTCTCAGGCTATGATGATGAAAAATTGCACATTTATACTACATAGGATCTCCGAGTTCAATACACCTTCATATTCCAACCGGTGAAGCAGGTCTTTAATACAGGATTATTTGTTACCTTAACCTGGACTTCCCCCACCTTTAAGTTTTCATATTTGATTAATGCTATCAAATTTGTTTGTATGATATAAAAAATAAAAAATGTAAATTCAATGATTATAATGTATTAGTCATCCTATACGCAGATAGGATGCCTAATAATACAGCATTACATTACCTTTTCTTTTTTACAATTTGTTTGGAATAATTGACTTGACAACATCTGTTTGTACTCCAGTAGGCTACTAGTGTTGTCTTACTTCTCAACATGCTCTGTGCTCAGTTCATTTTCCACAAGGCACTAAAGGTCTGTAAAAGGAAACCAATGTCCAGGCGCACTTTTCTCACTTCCTTTCAAACTTCCAAAATACAGCCTAATAACCATTGGTTTAACTTGAGTGTTGAGATGAATTAACATAGTGGCCAGATGAATAGGAATGTTTGGATTAAACTTTTAAAACAAGGACCATACCTGTGTGTAGTGCAATATACTAGAAGCCAACGGGAATGGCCCTGGTAGGTCTACTGTAAAAGTGCACAGTCATCCATCCTCTTTAAGGATGATGTAAATACTAAGCTGGTTTACAGCGATTAATCTCTTGGCAACGGTTAGTCCTTGAAATTATAAAGTGTTTAAGGGAAATGTGCATTATAGTACAATTCGTAGCGTATAATAATTATTATTATTAAGGCAATAGCTTAAAGCAAAAATAAAAATAAGAAAATAGTAAGGTAGGCCTGAACTTGGCTAGAATACTTTTTCTAAAATAATAAAACACCTGACCATATTGTAGGCCCAGATTTTGAAGACATGAAAGTGCTTTCATATAACCCTCAAAGAAGAAACCAAAGTGTTATGTGATTCAACCGTGCTTTGTTACCCTTCTTATAGGCTTATAACCTGCACGTGATATCAACTTGTATTACTGATAGGCTACGTGAGGTTATAGGCTACCGGTTGTATAACGTGGAGCTTCGCAGAAAGTCAGCACTTTACTGGCTGCTTGTCCCGTTATTTCTGCGTTTTCTCTCCCCAACTCATAGCAGAAGATGGGGGGATAACACCAATTTAACACACGTGTACCGTCAGTTCAAAATGCGTTAGATAACAGCCGCGTGCGCTCATCTACCTTCACGTGCGCTTTCTTCCCGGGATGCGAGCTCGCTTGTGACGCAAGACGCCGGCGGCGGGCAGAGCGTTTCTGTCTCCGCTTCCTCCTTTTCCTCAGCATCGTCGACGTAGTCGCACGACACACGGCAGTGACCTTGCACGTAAATCCTCCCCGTTGTCCGTTCATCATCGCCACTCTCGTAGTGGTCGCCGTCGCTGCCGCCGTTCGTGCCATTGCTGTCAACTTTCTGAAACACTACCGTTATGTCATTCTCTGTGGACAAAGCCCGCTCGTGCGGACAGTGGTTACAGTCGCCCATGGTAAGATGTGCCGGCTGAGCGACAGCATGCCTCGGACAGAGTGCCGTCCGCCTTTCTTTGGTGCCCTGAGTAACTGAAAATACAAGGTTAATGAGTAACCTTGGTGGCAGGATCCCAACAACCATGCGGTGGTTACTTTACCCACAGGGGGGCAGAACTGAACCCAAAGCAACTCTGCTGGACGACTATAACATTACCCAACGTTTACGCCCATAGCAGAGGGAGGCAGTGGAGATCTGAACCAACCAAAACTCAGCTTAAACACATGTCTTTAAATGTTTATACATTTATGTAGTGTTCGAAGAAGTGGGCATATTAAAGATGTGTAGCTCATAAATGTACATACATAGGCTACATACAGCCTACTTTATAATTATAACAAGCATGAAATATCATAGGATGATTTTGACTTGTGTTACATTGTTATGGTCTTTGACTCAAAATTAGTAAATTTAGGATATTTGAGAAAGTAGGCTAAGTCATAAAAGTTGTAGCCTAATTATGAAATAAAATAGGCTATTCATAATCATGAAGGCATTTTTGTTTTAAATTCTCCACAATTTTCACATGTTTCAGCTGAAAATAATGTATTGTTTTGTTCATAGCCTACTGTTTGAACAAAACAATACATTCACTACAAGGTCATAGATAGCTTCCCTGCTATTTTCAATATCGACTCGAGAAGAAATGTATATGAAGCCAAAATAAAACATCAATAAGAATGAAATATGTATAATTGAATTGAATGATGATACTCATTCAGATAGTGAAAGAGAAATCAAACCTAATTGAACCAGAAAAATGTAAATGAAAAGAACTACATATCTGATGTAGCATTTTAGTATTTTTTATTACTACTGTAGGCTACATAAAATACAATGAGCAAGATGACAAAAGGAATCGCTAACGTCCTCTATAATTAATACTGAGAACTAGATTAGAATGACACAATTAGGCCTATACCGCTTTGCAGAAATAGCATGTTACACAGTGTTTCAGCAGGTGATACTTTGTTTTTGTTTTGTCTACACTATATCCTATATCTAAAAGTCAAAGCATGGTCCCTTCTAATACAAAAGCAACATCATATAAATTATTTCACAAGGCATTGTAAAATCGTAAACATCATATTTGGCAAATTTTTGTCAGTGAAGTTGTTAAATTGTTATCATAACTCGGCCTCCTTTGTGTCAAAATAAGAGCACAGGTACTAGGTGCTGCACAGTGGTTGGCTTTTTAGTTGCGGAGTAACGACAACAATGGTTTTGTCAATGAGGGAGAAAAGAGGCAAGAGTGCAGTGAAAGAGGGGAGGGCTAGGTGACACAGGGGGATGCTTCTAGTGAGCCATTCATCAGGAATCAACACTATGAGTATTTGTATCACACATGCAGTCTTGCTCAAATGACCGTCACAGAGTAAACAGGGCAGAGAGACGTTTTTTTCCCTTCTGTTTCTCACTGTGTTTGGAGGATTTTCTTTATTTCGGGTGGCTTCTTTAAGTGGAAAGTAATCACAAAAGACTGATGGAACACAGGTTGAATAGCTGCCAAATTGCGTCAGAGGAACGGACATAATTCTCAGCAATAGAGTCCAATTTGTACCTGAATTTGGTTGGAAGCTATAGTATTATTTTCAAGTTCCTGTCTTGTAGTAACAAACTGCCCCTAACATTGTTAACAGCCCTGTTGCTGCTTTAGCTGTTGTCAATTGACTTGAATTATATCTGAGATAGGTTCTCGTACAGTTGTGATATCAGCCATGTTCTCCTGCAAGGTATCTAACGACCTAGACTTGAGATTGAACCCACACAAACAACTCGTACACAATGTCCACACACCTGACAGTAGGCCACCTCCCATGCTGAATAATCTGTTGTAATTACCTTTACCCTGCCTGGAGTCAACTCTTTTCTGCCAATTTGAATTAAAGAATAAACTGTCTCCTGTGTCAATAGTTTTCCTGTAACAACTGTGTACACAGTGTGCCCCTTTTCCCCTAATGATATTTCCCTCTTGACCTACTGGCATGGACAATAACACTACCAAACTCCCAAGTCCTTCCTATCTAATTCCAACAACATCAATGAAATACTATACTGAATCGAACTGTATGTCAGATTACTACAATTACACCTACAGGGTTGAAAAAAAACAGTCCAAAGCAGTGATGTCATAGTTTGTTTTTCCTGAAAGATAGTCAGTTCGCGCGTTGAGTGGAGTTACGTTTTTTTTTTTAAAGGAGAGTAAGGCATTACAACATAGTAAGGAATCGAGATGAAAATACAAAGAGCTTCTCAAAACGAAGTATACGCGGCAGGTATGCCGAACGGAGGCATCAGGGATTGTGTACGACATATTGTCAGTGTCACAGAAACGGTGTCAGAACTCTCATTAAAAAAAACTCAATGATCATCATAACCAATGCAATTTCAGGTTCTTACCTAACCTAAAAGGTGCTGTATTCTATTTGAAATACCTCTTTAGATTGCTTGAGATAGGACTAGATAGGACTTGCTGGTGGATTCTAAATGGGACGGACAAGTTCAACAAAACCACAGAGACAAACATTTTGAACGGTGGTGTACTACATCAATTGTCCCCAAAATCGACGTTGGTTCTTTCAATTACTCAAATCGATCATGAGGTGCTCGTATATCTGAGTCTTTCCCTTGAAGCTGGATGCGAGCAGGAACACCCGGTCGTCAATGGAGACCAGAGAAAATGACCGTGGCGCCTGGATATTCAGCTCCTGAGACGGGGCAAACTGGCCCCTCTCGGTGTCCCATTGGTAGACCTGCGTCAGTGAATAATCGCTGCCCAAGATGGCGTACTGCCAGTTGCCGACGGAGACGGGCTGGAACACCATAGAGCCACGGGACGGAAATGTCTGGACCTCCTTGAACATGGCGCCGTCCCAGCGCATCACCTTGGAGTCCCCGATGAATCTTGTCAGGCATATAAACAGTTCACCTTTGAAAGAAAAGGACAAAGATTCTCAAGGGGGCCATTTAGTTTACACATTCATCTGAGCTAAAAAAGACACAGCAAGCTGTTTGTGTAATTGCAAAATAATTCATAGCCTTGTTTTGTTTTTTTAAAGAAGCTACTTAGCGAAGGGTTGCCAATGGAGGAGCTGTTACTTTAGAAATATACAAAAAAGGAGAATATCATACAGAAAGAGTTTAAAGGGACATTGCCTCTTGCCACCTTCAAAGCAAATGTCTGATATGCCAAACAACGAGGAACTAAAGTGTAATAAATTATCAATAAATGTATCAAAGTCCACTATCAACATGACACACCCCAGACTATCTTAGCATATTATGAAACTGAAAACTAAGAGTTCACCAAGAGGTCATGTATATATCCAGCACTTTGGACCAACCATTCAAACACTTAAGGTGCAGTAGTATACAGTTTCACATTTACTCTACATGTAATTCTTCGTATTGAATAGTTCTATCATAACTCAAAACAAAATGATTTTGAGGCACCTGGCACCAAACGTGAGCCTAGAATATGTTTTGTCAACAAAACTGTGGGCCCTGCTGCTATAAAGAACAGTGGAACAGTACATTTACAGGGTAGTTTTCTAACTTCAAACAGTGTTACACGGATCCAATGTTGTCTATTTGTTGATGCTAATATACCTTAGAAATGTTTTATTTATTTGACACACCCAAAGTTACAGAGTGCACTTGTCTTTCATAGTGCTCACTTTCTTAAAGGTGCACTATGTCTTTAAAAAAAAACTGTGCTCACCTTGGACCCGGAAGTGTTTGACCGAGAAGACGTCCTCCATGTCGGGTATGTCTGTCCTGCGGTCGAACAGTTTCTGGCTCCTGTTCCACTGATAGACCACAGGCCTCTGGGAGCTGCTGGACAAGATGAGGTGGGCTTTGTTGGAGATCTCCAAATACTCCACATCTGTGTCCCGGAACCACGGGTGGAGTGACTGGTGGGAGTAGAAGCCGTTGCCGTTCCATTTGTACACAGTTGTGGAGCCGGCCTACGAGAGGTACGTGAAGAAGAAAAAATGCCAGCTCAAGTTCATTTAAACGAGGAGTAAGTGATATTTTTTTTGTTAATATATGTGTTAAATCACTCTATATTCATACAGCAATCACTTAAAACAGTATGTGCAGTTCATAACACAGGTCTCCCAGTCATTCAACTTTGCAGTAATTGCCAGATACAATTCCGAGTATCCCACTTGTTTTTATCCAATCAGGAGACTATAAAGCTATAAAGTGGCGGGTCTCTGTTCCCATGAATGATGACACGCTGCTCTCCATCGCGGCACTATAAGCTGAAGAAGGCTTTGCGTTCATGTGGTTGTGACGTAGGGATGAGGGAGGGGACTGCTAACTAAAGTCACTGACAGGAAGTTAGCTAAAAGGACCATATAACTTACTTCCCTTTTAACGGATAGGTTTGTAACTAAGTGCTCAATAGTGATCTATAAAAACATGAATTGGGAAAAAGATGAGTGTGTGTTTCTTTGTGTGTCTGTGTGTGCCCCTGAGTGTCCCCCAAACATATGTGAGAGCATAATGCTACTAGCATTTGGCAATGCCAGGGCAATAAGCAGGACAACTACACGCACTCAAAGGAATTGCTGACATGGTTACAGAAACACGTGGACAATATAATGTAGTCAGGCACCATGAAATGTTCACTTCTGCTCAGTACAAATAAGTCTTTAGAGTATCGTAAAGAAGCAAACGTATAAAGCCAACCTTAGAGCTGTCGGCGATGACAAAGAAAGACTCCCCATCGATCATGAACGTCTCGATGTCATTGGGTTTGCGAATCTTCAGGATGTCAATGTCCTGGATTTTGATGAACCTGTTGGCCGAGTTGTCGCGTTTGTAAATGTGCGAGCCCCCAAACAACTGGGCCACGATGACAAAGAGGTGGCTGTCAATCACCATGGGCTTGCAGACCACAGTAGAAGTGCCTGAACAAAAAAAGAAACACATAAAAAATATTATTAAAACTTGATTGATAATCATTAACACAAGAGAAATATATAGTCTACTAGTCTTTGTTTTGTTTCCTGTAAAGTGCACCCAGCCACATTGACACAACTCAATCAATATATGGCTCGTCATATCCCTACAACAGAGTTTCCCCCATAACGTCCACTCCGCTTATTAACTCACTTTCGATGGTGTCGTAGGTCCTGAAGGTCATCTCAACGTGATCCCATTCCAGGAAGCTGCACGTGCCGGCAAAGGGTTGGGCAAACACAACATACTGATCTTTACCAAAGGTGAAGGCCTCCACCGAAATGGACTCAAACTTCAGCGACTGATAGGAGGCAAACTCTGAAAAAGTATGACGTCACAATGAATGCTGTTCTTATATGTATATTTTGTTAATCATTTCATATTCATGGTTCTTACAGCTTTTTAATAGTACAATTCAAGGATATTTTCATGGATATAAGTTCAACTTTTTCCAGACTGGAGCTTTAAATATGCAGTATATATGGAGAAAAATAAACATGCTTATGATTTCATACACTGCCCTATCTGTAAAATGGAAAGGGGAATAAAAAAATGTTTATTGACAATCGTCTGATATACAATTGAAGAAAGAAAACATGGATTTCAAAATATTAATACAAAATAGAAGAAGTACTGAAGTCCAATATAAAGAGGTATGTCCTGTGAAGTATTCATTTTTGGGGGCTGATTTTGAGTCACTGGGTCACAAAATGTGAACGCTAATGAAAAAATAGGTTTTATTCTTTATCAAAATATTTCTTTAAATAAAATGAATTATACATTTTCAATCAAAATTAGCGTTCTAAATGATGCAAATTTAGTTGAATTTTTTAATTATAATTTTCAATAATATGCCTGATGAAGTCAGGGTGAATGTATTGAAACAAATGTGTGTAAACTAGACAGTATTTTATTGAGTCAGTCAGTCAGTCAGTCAGTCTGGTCAACGTGGGACAAAATCCAGCATTTCTAGTAATGTGTTCAGTTTTCAAACACATTTCAAATCTTGAAAAACACAAGATTTAAAATCAAGCATTTTCCAAAATGATCCAGACTCTGTCTAAACCCTGCATATTGACCTATTGTCCCACGTGGAGACACAGGGAGAGGATACCTGCTGTGATGCAGTCAAAAGAGTGTGGCAGGAGGTCATTGAGCTTCTTGCCCTGTTGACTGGGTGGGCCGCTGCAGTGGATCTGGTCCAGGGTGGCGTTAGTGTGGTGCATCCACTCCACCAGCCACTTGAGCTTGCAGTCACATATCAGGTTGTTGCCTCGTAGATCCCTGCACGCACGCATGGGTGGATTTATCAGTCAAAAAGATAAATGTGTTTGTTAAGGCCCTCAGCCTCATTAATATTTACTCTGCAGCCGTGTATTGTAAACAGAGGCCTTTTTCATTTCTAATATTATCAGTTCAGACTCTCCTTGTTGTTCCGCCCGTTTGTCTCACCCCTCCTTGGCTGCACTTTGGCTTGGATTCAGGAAACGCCACAACAACAAGTGTCCTATCTCCCTGAGTAGTCTGTGCTCGCCGCCCGCTCTCTATCTGAACTGCCGTTGACCTTGGATGAGTGTGTTGAATCCCCACACACACACACACGCACACACACACACACACACACACACACACACACACACACACACACACACACACACACACACACACACACACACACACACACACACACACACACACACACACACACACACACATCCTTGTACTTCTATCTTTGGGGACACTCATAGACATAATGCATTCCCTATCCCCTTACCCTTACTTTAGCCATCACAACTAAATGCCTAACCCCATCCCTTACACTTACACTTACCTAATCCTTATTCTAACTTGAACCTTAAAACAAAGTGTTAACCTTCGAACAGTCCTTTGAAGAATTGAGGACCATGCAAAATTTCCTCACTTTCCAAAAATGTCCTCACTAAGATGGTAAAAAATGTAATTGGTCCTCAAGAAGATCCCTGTACAAGTACACACACACACACACACACACACACACACACACACACACACACACACACACACACACACACACACACACACACACACACACACACAGTCTGTAGCTTCCATTAGTACAGCTGATTGTGGCAGAGGCAGGATCCAATTCTTTCCTCTGTAATCGACTTGTTTAACCATTCACCCTAAAGCTCAACATTTCGCTCAGCATTTGCTGTAAATCCCTTCCCAACCCAACTCCAATGAATCTCTCTTGAGTGCCTAAAAATATTACGTTTGATCGTGCCGCTATCCTCCTTGACTATTTTGAAATACATAGAAATCATGCAATCTATTTTGAATTGAACAAATCAGCTATTAACCCATTGATGACTATGGCAATCTAGGATGCATGTCCTTAATGCCTGAGGGTTTTCTGAAAAAATAGTACGAATTGTCAAGTCTACCAAAACCTTAATATCTAAGCCTGTGTAGCACATAGAAACATGAAATAAAATACATTTAAAAGTTAAGGTTCACAGGTTTTATTTAAACATGTTCCCTTAGCGCTTACAAACCAACAAATATTTCTAAAAATCGTCAAAATTAGATGAATTAGAAAATTATTAAATATTGTTAATAAATAGATGCAATGTGTTGTGTGATTTTCGTCAGTAGTCTATAGTAGACCTTGATTCTGCGCACCAAACGCCACTAACTGTTCTGTCGCCGACATAGCTGGCGTATTTTTTTTATTATTTTGTTTTATTTTTTTTTTTTATTTTTTTTTGATTGACATGATTTTCGGCAAACCACACAACTTTTGGCTGGTCACGTGGTCTTAAAAAAATCAACAAAACCCACCTCATGTGTATTTGAACCAATGACAGTGCATTCTATGCTGGGAATGCCATGAAAATTAGATAAAGTAATAATGCTGCGCGACGCAGCATCAGGCAGGAGAGCCAATGTGGCATCGCGCAGCAGCCGTCATCAATGGGTTAAAGACTTTACCAAACACATCAATCTACAGGTTATGGAATCAATCAATCCATTGGAAACCTGATGAATCGCACTGAATGAAAGACAGACAGAACTCACACTTTGGTCAAAGCATCCATGCCCTTGAAGACATCTTTGGGCAGCGTATCAAGGTTGTTGTATGCCAGACTCCTGATCAACAAAGAGATAAGATATAGAGTCATTGTCTGCAAACATAATACCATTTTTATCCATTAGCCAGAATGATTTGAACAAGAGAAGAACAAACAAACTCTCTTGCCAGTAAAAAAAAAACAAATAGCCTTGACAAGATGTATGGGGCAAAAAGGCTCAGTGGTGAAATGGAAGGGGAATAAAAAGAATAAATTATCAATCCATTAAAGGAGAGTTCAGGGAGAGAATAGTATATGTAACAGCCATAGCTTATCTATATCATTTTACATTGGAGACAATATAGAAGGTGCGATTTAATATCCTTAATATCGTTCAACGTGAAACCTTGAAAAGCAGTGTTTATGTTTTCAACCGGTGAAACAGTGTTGTCCCTCTCCAAGGCCCTCACGTGAATGACTTATTTGCCATCCAGTGAAAGCCAACAGACCTAAAGCATGTCCCCTTTTCATTTGTGAGCGAGAAAATGAACTCTCAGATGGGGCCAGAAAGAGATGGCAATGACACGAAAATGTCAGCAGCATAAATTCACAAATGCTGCATAATTTATTTGAGCGTTGCATTTCCTAGGGAGAGAGGAAATGTTACTTTTAGTTTGTACAAGAATGCACTCTCCAAATAGAACTGGTGTCTATCACAGTGGACAGGATTCCAGCAGGGCCACCCGCCTGTGAGGCCTTTAAAAAAAGTGTATTTTTCTACTGTATATGTGAAGCATTGCAAACGCCTTTTTAATAATGCATGTATTCGTCTTTTTGTTTTCATTCAAAAGCTTGTTTACATTGCTCTCAAACAAGTGAAGGTATTACCCATTGAACTGGAAAAGAGCACTTTATCCCATCATGTTGTTCCAACTGCCGTTACTTTGATCTTTTATCAAGATTGTAACTCTTCCTTCAATTTACAGTGATGTTTTAGCTCTGCAGTGATTGGCCTCTTTGGTTACTTTATGTTGGTTCAATGGTCAGTGCTCAAGACATATTGTACATTGATACAGACCCTTATTTAGCCAAGGGCTGTCTTATGGATGTGTTTGGTTGATTTATTAATGTGTGTTATTATGTTTTTTGTCAAAGCATAAATGATGGGAATTAACTATGGATATGTTGAACCATTTACTTAATTTGAATTATCCCAGTTAATGTAAAATAGGTGAATAATTTGCTCCACAGATACTGTACATGTGAAATGGCTCTAATGTTGGACTTAACACAAATATTTGCCGTTTTAATAATGCTTCTTTTTGTTTTATTATCAGAGTTATATGTTATTGTACCATAAGCATGCATGAGTAAATGCTGATAAACTGTTGAGCCTGTTATACTTGAGTTCTTTCCTCTTTAGAGTATCAATTTCTCATAGTTGAGAGTTAAAAATCACATCAAGTCATATAACACGATGATGATGAGGATTATGCACCGCACAGTGTGAACTCAAAACGTGTCGTGAATGCCTTGTCAGAGTCTTAAGGCCAGTTTATAGGTCACTCGGTTTAAAGTTACAGGGCAGTTATATTGAGCGTTCACCTCTCACTTATCTTTAGTTCTGGCAAGATTTGCGGATGTGAAATATAGTTCCTTAAAAAATATTGTTTACAAACTGTTGTTTGGCTGTTAGGATTCTTCCATCACCAGAATAAATCCTAAATACCATAAACACAGATACAGTGGGTAGTACTCTGCATTACTTGACCCCATACAACAATCTAATAGAACATACAGTACCAATGCTTATCATTCATTATTTGAGTTGTTGTCGTTTGAGAATTTCTTTTAAACAGAAACCAATACCAATAATTACATATTAAATCAAAATGAAGTTACTAGGCAAAAATGTGCACTGCTGCTCCAATCCAGATCTGCCCTTGGGGCAACATGATCCAGCTGACACCTTCAGCTAGTAACCTTGGACATCACCACCGAAAGCTGCACTTCTGCCTACCATTGCATTTCACACAGTGACACAGTGATACAGAGAGATTGATGTCAGATTTTGAATACTAATGTTCCATTACTGCACTGCATAAAGAGAAATGTCCTAACCAGAGAATGCAATAATGTGTGCACAGATTGTTTATGATTATGGGTAAAGATGAAGTAATACATTTTTAAAAAACAGTAAGGATGGAAGGAGGGGACAAAATGAAGGACAAATAAAAAAGGAAGGAAGGAGGGAAGGCCAAAATACTTACAGATGTATCAGTGCTTTCAGGCCCCGGAAAGCATACGGGGATATCGACGCAATTTTGTTATTTTCAATAAATCTGTGAATTAGAAGTATAACATTAGCATTTTGATAGATTAAGACAGATATACAAGTATTCCCACGCATCCTTTGAATATATTGAAATCCTTTAACTTTCTGCACGTGTTCTGCCATTGCAGTTGTGAGGGATTGGCAGTGGTTACAAAGAGTTGCGTATCCAGCGCATTCACACAAGAAAAGAAAATGTCCAAATGAATTACACTTTAAAGGCCCTGCACAAGTGTTTCCCATTAGTCAACTGAAGCTAATTACACTTTAAGTTGTGGTTGATATTTGAATGGGCATCGCATGAGGTCATCAGACTTTACGGAACGAACAAGAATCATGAAGAGGTACGTTGTGTTCTAAGTGAAAACACGTGTGATTGAAACTTGGGGCTACACAATGCCAGCATGCATGCCAATACTGCGGCCTGATCCTTGGGTGTGGTGTTGATGGACACGCTTGAACTATAATGCAATGTTCAACAGCTAAAGAAAAAAATAACAAATATAGAAACAAATGAAAAGGTGGATTCAGCAATTCTGGAGAATGTTTGTTGTCACAATCACTTTTTGTCAAAATCAGTGAATATCTCCTCACGAGCCGCTATCTGTCCGTAAAAGTTCATACGCAACCTAGGCTCTGTAAACGGGCATGATGCTAGCTATGGTGGGCCCCTTTGTTTACAAACCCTTTGATTACAGTACACACATGTTTACAGAGCCTATAGGCTGTGTATAAACATGTGATTATTCTTTCAGCGCAAACACAGGGGAGGTAGCGGATCATGAGAAGTTCACTGATTTTGACAACAAGCCTTCTCCAGAATCGCTGACACCACTTTTAATCGAAAGCTTGTTTTGCTGTGTACTAGAGTAAAAAGGTTTTGGAATTTGAAATGATTAGTGTGTTTGATGGACATCATGAGTGTATGCCTTGCATCAGTTCCTAATATTACACAACTCAAAGTAGGCTGTTCGGAGTAAACTCTGTGTATGTTATCACCCTCCACCATGCAAATCTTTATATGCGCCATCAACCCTTTCTGAATGAAAGATAAATACTTACAGATATTCCAGATGTGGTAAACCCAGGAACGCATCCTCATCAATGAAGTCCAGTGAATTTGCAGTGAACAATCTGTGTAGAAGAACAAAACAAAACTGTCAAATATAGTATCTCATTAATAAGCTACAGTACAGTCCCAGAGTCGAACAGTGTTCCTGTCCCAAACTTATGTTGTTGTGTGCTGTTCTCATAACTCAAAAGTGGCGTGGGTTTGAACTGTAGAACAAGTCATTTCATCACATTGAGATACATGCTTGGATTTTTTATTGTCTTTTAACCAACACAGTGAACACACACACATCAGTAACTGTTAGTCCTCAAAACATAGCGGTAAACAGATAGGGCGTGAGAGTTACCGTAACAGACAAACATACTCATTCTGCACTTCTGCCCACAAAGTGCAGTTACAAAATGAATTAAATTAATATAAATGGAGGAATGGCAGCACACTCCTGTGTCTCTCCTGAGATGCTTGAAGGAGCGAAAATGGATGCCTCCTCCCACACGTTTCTGAGTCACCCTCTGAACCAGCAATGTACTTGTGTCCATCATCAATGTGTTCTGCACCTCACCGCATCCGCTCTAGAGAACTTGTACGGTTTTGACTTTAAATCACTGCACATCGAGTGAAGTTATTAGGCCACTCTCGGTGTAATATATTATTGCACAAAGTTAAAGGTGGAGTCAGTGATTCTGGAAAATGCTTGTTGTCAAAATCACTTTTTCTCTAAATCAGTGAATACCTCCTCACGATCCGCAACCTGTCCACACTGTGTGCGCTGAAAAGAAAACACACAGCCTAGGCTCTGTTAAAGGGTATGTAAACAAAGGGGGCCCACCGTAGCTAGCATCATACCCTTTTTCAATCCTTAGGCTGTGTATTAACAGGCTGTGATTTTTTCTAGGGCAAACACACTACGGACAGGAAGCGGACCATGAAGAAATATTCACTGATTTTGACAAAAAGTGATTTTGACAACATGAACACATTCCCCAGAATCACTGACTCCACCATTAATGTTTCAAAAACATTTGAATCCCATAGCATCCCTAATAAGACACCAAGATATTTTAATTGAAAAGATGTCAAAATGCTGTAAAACAAATTGTGTAACAAAACTGTCTGCCTCAGAGAAGCACCCATTGATTAAGTAGTTGTACTCTAATGGAGACGAAGATGCCTCGGGTCACCTTGGCAGTAAATAATGACATTTCCCCCTATCAGTCTACAGTCTGAGCATATGGAGGAAGTGATAGCCCAGAGAAAATGTTATGCTGAGACAAAGTGACGGCTGGTGACAGTGTGCTGTCTTGTGCAGTCAACCGAAACAAGTGTGATTCGAGAGCACGATTACTGTGAGACTGACCTCGCTGTCGCAGTGTGGATGTGCAAAAAACACAACATCGCTCAATCAACTGCAGTTTACCGAAAATGCATAATAACAATGGATGTCATATTTAACAGAAAATCCATACTTTCCACATTCCATTTTTTTCTAAAAAGCTGTCTTTGAGGGAAGTTAAAAAAGGAACATGTTCATTATTTATCTCTGTCTCTCTGTGTCTTCCCAGCACAAGTATCTCCTGTCTGCCCAACCAAACCCTGCTGTTAGCCATGTGGTCTATTGCGTAATCCTAACACCATTACAGAGAATCCCCCTCTTTAAATATGCATATGAGCCTCAATACCAGTCCTCAAGGGGAAGATGCTGCCACATTGTTTAAAGCCTGTAAAAAAAACCTGATATATAGATTTAAGTGGCATTTGATAGATAGATAGATAGATAGATAGATAGATAGATAGATAGATAGATAGATAGATAGATAGATAGATAGATAGATAGATAGATAGATAGATAGATAGATAGATAGATAGATAGATAGATAGATAGATAGATAGATAGATAGATAGATAGATAGATAGATAGATAGATAGATAGATAGATAGATACTCACAGCAGTTGCAGGGCAGGCGTGTGAACAAAGCTTCCGCTTGTGACTTCATTAAATCCAGACTTGACAAAAGATCTGAATGGATGGAGATGGAGAACATAATGTTAACATATGTTGTTGTTCAAGTGCCTATGAGGTAACATCTGTTCCGATCAGCAACAAACAAAACATGCAATGAAATTAAATTAAAATAGTATAGGGTGGGATTTATAACCTGGATGGTTTACTGACAGGCAGAGACAAGAATATTTCCACGTACTATAGCTTTTCCCCTGACAATTCCCCCCATATCAAATGGCACAATGAACAAAAATCTATTCAGTTGGAGCAGGAGGATCACCAATGCACTCACAGGGAGACGACGTCCGACGGGAAAGTGTGAGGCACGGATCGGACGTTCTCGCACAGGGCATTATCTTTGGTGCAGGTGCATCCGGCGGGACATCTGGGCTGCCTCAGTCTCCGGCCGTCCGCCACGCTACACAGGCTGAGATAAGCGGCGAGCCAAAAGACCAGGAGCGTCCATCCTTTCCAGCCTCCCCATCCCGTCTCTGCACCGCCCGGGGATCCCATATTCCTTCTGTCCCGGTCAAGTAGTATCAGGCTACTTCTACTACTACTATCACTCCTGCACGTGCAACTTTCTCGACAAAAAAATCCTCCACGGATCCAAAGGCAATATGCAGTTTTTTTCTGATTTAAATTTTTTTTTTGTTCTGTTTTGTTTTTAATGCTAGGCTAGAAGCTGGCGAGCGCTGATGCAGGCTTGTGTTGTGTGTCTGTCTCCGCTGCTGCTGGCGTCTCAATAGGAAGGCTCCAGTCCAGCGGATTCGTTCTGCAAAGCGCAGGATTACAAATGCGGGACAGACAGACAGACAGAGCACGAGAACAGAGAAATAGTCTCAGATGTTTTGCCTCGGAAAAACTAAAGAAAAGAAAAATGATAAACCCTTAAACCCTACCAACAAAAAGCTGCTAAAAATAACAACAAAAACCTTTTTCTAATAAGTTATATCGCAGACTCAACGCTGCTGCTGCCATAAAAAGGAAAAGAATGGAAACAAAACAAAACAATAAAATCCCCTTAAGAGAGAGAAAGAGAGGGGAAGAAAGAGAGTAGGGGGAGAGAGAGAGAAAGAGGAGGCGGGGGGACAGGCCCCAAGGTGCGCTTTTTTTATCAGCTGTGCCAGCTATTATTTATGCGCGCCTGGGAGCCGTGCATGCGTAATGGTAAGCGGCCTATTCATGAGGCTCTGTGCAAATGCACCTGCCTCACTCATTCAGATGCAGTGGCATAATAATGATGTTAGTGAAAAGAAGAGGAGTTTACACAATGTGGTTAAAAAAACATATTATATTGTGGCATAAGAAACCAGCTGGTGAAGTAGGACCTCCAGGAGCTGATTTGCTATGAGGGGAACAGTCTTAAAATGAAAAGCATTTTAAAGAATTGTTTTTTCTTTACGCGCAGATAGGCTAGATAAATAAATGGCGATGCGTTCAAATGCCACGGAATAACATGCACAAGTCGTGGGATAACAGCATACTGGATTTCATAAATGTTTCTACTTTTTCTCAAGACAACAAAGGACGAGAGTCGTTCACGCTCTTTACAGCATTTGTCCCATTTGCTTCCTCTCTGTCTCCAATCCCACATCCAGTCCCTTTGTTGAGTTCGGTGGGTCGCGGAAGAAAGTCTCTGAACACTGGACCTCTGTTCCCAGGATGTGGCGAACTTTTACCCCCTAGCCAACCCTAAAAACCCAAGGACTCAATAATACAGGAACACTCATTCAAATGACATAATACCCTCTTTATTTCCAACCACAGTTCAGTCATACGCCTACATGCATCCTCTTGATAATGTCCCTTAGCGGAAAATGAACGATATGATCCCTGGATGAACCGCAGATTAGTCAGTGTAATTGGGCCATTATTCCAACTTGAAAGTCAATGTCTGATGTTCTACGTTACGGTCCCTTGCTGTACCCCCCCGTCCCCCCGCAGTAGATTAGGCCTTTTCATAGGCTACACCACGTTTTTTGCTGATGGCTTTTTCTCCAAGAGGCTATAGGCTATATTGAAATGTAGGCCCTATATTAAATGGGTTGATGAACGATATTTTGCACAAGCCTAGACATGATACCATGATGGATAAACATGAATAAACACGATTAGGTTGCAAACAATGTGAAAAACTGTCTATCAATCATTTAGCCTATCTAAGCTATCTAAATCAATCAGTTTTGTTATCCCTCCCTAAAAAGGGAATTCATTCATAATGCATATTAGATCATAAAATGGCCTCGACGACGCCTGTATTTATATTCCGTACGAAGGCGTGTTTCTACCTTTCCTAAAAAAGATTTATCAGAATAATTCATGAAATTACCATAGATAGTATGTTACACGACACGTCATCAAACCGCGATGTACTCCCTCGCGTCATCACGTAGCGACGTACTTTTCAGTTTGTAAACATTAGCAATAGCAAGCTACGGGAAGAAGCTAATGGATAGTCTTGTGAAGGTAAACCCTCTATCTTTTGAAGTCGACAATTTGTGTGTTTTCTTTTTTTGATGCAGACAAGTTATGGAAGAATATAAAACGTCTAATGTGTTTGTTATTATCAGCCAATTAGCATTACGAAGCCTAAATATATGTTAGCCATTAGCACACACTACTTTTTTCTTCTGTTACCTGCTAACTGTGCTCTGTTCGCTGGTTACATACGTTTTTAGCAAAAAGGAGAAAAAAGCAACATCGTACTACACTTGAGCTGAAGAACAGCTTCAACACAACACAAAATAGCTGACAACACACGAGTTTCTTAATTGTCCTCAACCGCGCTGGAGATGATGTGTGCGTTAATTTCTTCCCATCTTGCCATTTTGTTAATACTGTTCGTCTGTCTTTGCAAAACATCCATGAACCCTTTGCATTTGGTCAAAATTGCTGTCGCCAAATTCCCTCAACAAGTCAACCATAAAGCCCCACCACCCATGTTACACCGATCCTGAAGTCTCTACACTGGCTCCCAGTGAAGAACTAAATAATTTAGCTCGAAATCTCAGTATTCACTTTCAGAGCGTTGCATGGTCAGATACCTCCCTACATTACGATGTCGATACACATTTTTGATGTTGGTTGGTTTTCTTTAGTGCCAGGAAGACAATTAAGTCTTTAGTCAAATAAATATTGAAATATCTGCATCACATTGACTCGCTTAATGGCATGCAGGAGGAGTCGCAGCTGGGCAAGGCAAAAACTTGTCATTACACTGGTTACTAACGAGTCTGCTGTGTCTCCTCAGGTGCACGGATCGGGCGGCTATGACTCCGACTTCAGTGATGATGATGGGCAGGGAGAGTCCTCAGAGAAAGGTCTTAAAAGGTAAAAAAATAAAATAAAAGACCATAGAATTACATAGGCATGATAATTAATTTGTCAATTGAAACTGATGGGGTTCTCTATTATGTGCTGACCAAATGCTAATAGGGGTTTAACTGTGTAGAGAGTCATGTAGGTCATACAAAAATATGAATAATCATGTGAAATTTGCTGACATTTGCTATTTGAAATGGGTAGTAATGTGAGTGTTACTTTGTCAGGAAACACGAGGAGGAAATCTTACAGAAGCCATTCCAGAAAGGCCGGCACTCGCAGGTGGCTCACCGGAGTCTCCACTCCAATGAACTGGACAGGTGCGATGTAACATATGAGTCATTATGTTTTTACACTTTAGAAATATCTATAATCATGGCGAAAGGCTTCTGCTCACTTCTGTCATGTATTTCAATAGCTCATCTAAGAATAATTGCCGTCATCGGTCAGATGCGTTTGACCTGCTCACACTGGCGATTAATGTCAGTTCCGATGATATAATTCATTCAAAATAAAGTCGTTCAATTAAATGAAAATGGTGTGTGCTATTTGTGAGCGCACAATGATCAACTGATGCAATTCAAATAAGAGAAATCCAATTGAATTTTTTTAGGGTTGAAATCACATCATTACTGCCGATGTAAAATTCATTTTCACATTGTCCTTATGACCACCAGGGGAAGATGTGTGTTTTCAATCATTTATGCTTCCAATAAAACCAATGCTTATCTTTAACATGATAATTCTCATATGTTTGTTTTTTTCAGAGAGGAAGCCAGGAACAGAAGAGCCCACCTGATATCAATGAATGCTGTATCCTTTTTCAATCAACCTTTCTCAGTGAGCAAAAAAAAGAAGAAAATATATATATATATTTTTTTGAAAACACACAATACTAATGGTTTGCCATAGTTTCTGGTGCGCACTCAATACTTTCTGGTGCGCACCAGAAAGTAGTTTTTGTTTGTTTTTGTTGCCCGTGTCACTTTAGGGGCTCCGTAGATTTCCGTATGAAATGATAAAACTACATACTTTGCCTTATTCATCTGTTTGAATGAATGATATTAAAACCCTATTTGGTTTGTCCATCTTGTGTAGTTACCTTCATTCAAAGGCCAGTTCACAGTGTACAAAAGTTGACATTCACAGAGAGACAAACCTTAAGCAGATCCCTCCAGTTTGAGCGACACAAGAAGTTTGTCGGCGACTACATCCTTTATTACGGTGGACAGACGGCCGACTTCAAACGCACTTCGTAAGCAAATGTGTCTCCTAACAGTCTGTGGTCACTCTGGGCTAAAACATAACAGACCCATTTGTTCTGCATTGTTTTCATCCAATGTTATTTTTTGTTACAAATGATACAAGTTGTCATTGTTCTCTTTACCTGTGTTTTTGTGACATCATTTTGTGTCTTCTATTCCCCTCAGAGCCAAGGACAAAAGAGACGTGGACGTGCTGCGTGAGAACCATCGCTTCCTGTGGAGGGACGAGGATGAGGACGACATGACATGGTGATCACCCGTAGTCAGCTCTTCAAAATGGCTGCTACCCCTCTTTAAAATGTTTGTCTCAAAAGGAATCATATGTAATGCTGGGAACTCTGAATCCCTTTGTAGAGATAGTGCCTGGTTAGTTTCAGTTTCAGGTGCATTCTTCTACCTTAATGCCGGCCTCATTTTCTGTTCCAGGGAAAAAGAGCTGGCCAAGAAGTATTACGACAAGCTGTTCAAAGAGTACTGCATAGCTGACCTCAGCAGATACAAGGAAAACAAGGTGGGAAAAACGGACCAAATGATTTGTTTATTGATCATGATCCAGTTTAAACAGAAAAACAGAAGCAAGAGGAGTTCGGTTGATGTCAAACACTGTGAGAGCGTGTACAGTAATGTTATAGGGATATTCAGACACACTGACAATATTGTGACAAAAAAACAAAAATGACCTACAGTATATATTTGATGTTCTTTATTAGGAGGCAGCTGTTAAACACAGTGTTTAATAATGGGGGAAAGAAATACGGATGCAAAATAGAAATGTAATCAATTAAAGGTGGAGTAAGTGATTCTGGAGAATGCTTTTTGTCAAAATCACTTTTTGTCAAAATCAGTGAATGCCTCCTAACGTTCGCTGAGACAAAATCTGGTTTTAATAGACAGCCTAGACTCTGTATACTGGTATTGGTAACCGGCTGGTGTATTAACTCTGGATTTCTTTTTTCAGCGCACACAGAAGGGAAAGGTAGCGAATCATGAGGAGATAATTCACTGATTTTGACAGAAAAGTGATTTTGTCAAGCATTCCCCAGAATCGCTAACTCCACCTTTTTTTTTTATTTAATTTTTTATTAATCCCCCAGGTAAAGTTTTAAAGATATTTTTTTGGTTATTTTTATGCTTTATTGATAGTGTAGAGACAGAGTTGAAATGGGGCAGAGAGGGGAGTGACATGCAGAGAACGACCGCGGGCTGGAATCGAACCCGGGTCCGCTGCTGGCCGAGGCCCATGGGGGGGACGCCTTACCAACTGAGCTAAAGGCGCCCCCACCCAGGTAAAGTTTGGTTGTTGCAGGAGATGAGAAAAAAGGCTTGAGTGAATCATACTTTGTCATAAGATGAAACATAAGTAACCACTCCCAAAGAATGCACAGAAAGGGGGGAAAAAAACTATTAGTAGATACCTCAGTCATCCCAGACACTATGATCCATTTTTCTCTTTTGCACTGTTCCTCGAAAGAATGACATTTAATTGTCCCTGTGGTGCTGCCATGACTAAAGGTTAATATTTCATAACTCAGACACTTACCTCCACCACCACTGATCCACTTAAGCTAAACGTTAGGGCCATGGTGTGGTTTGGCACTGTGCTCCGTCTCTAGTGACCACTGAACCATTCTGCGGCCCAGGTTTTTGAAAAATGACAATATGTAAAACCCAAGGGCAGTTTGCTTATGGATCCATAGCTGCTCCGTTTGGTCTAATTATGCTCTACTCCCCGATATATATTTTGAAATACTATGATAAATTAAAAACCTAGCTCTGGCACCATCAGTGGAGGAGACTCAAAAACTTGCTTTGTTCATCCAGATTTGCTTCACAGATTCTTGCCGTTTGTTAACGATTGCAATTGCAGCGGTGAGTTGCAATCATTTCCTACAGGTTTAGACCATTTTTTTGTTCAGCTGTTTTGGGTAAATGAGGTGTGACAGCAGCAGACAGATTCCTTCACGGACAGAGAGTGTGCTGTGAGAGGTATGAACGACGGCACCATCTGCTCAATGTATTTCTTCTCCAACTCCCGGAGATGAAATACTACTAATGATACTGTAAATAATGATACCCCCAAGCTTCATTTAAAATAAGGTGTGAATGTGTATGGAAAAACCCCCACTCACAAGAAGACATGACAAAAATATGTATGAACAATATTCACATAAATATATGCAACATAGCGGTTTACAACTCCTGAAGAGGTTTAACATTTGGCCTATTTACTTTTCTCAAACTTTACCATATAAGAAAGTTCCCAAAGGGATATTATGACATTTTCCCTTCGGTGATAAATAAACTATTAATCTATTTTTGATGGAGTGGTTTGGAAGCTGCTGCAACAGCATTCTAAACCTGTACACACTGAATTATTTTCACTGAAACATGATGCTAATGCATTCTTACAACTATTCAAAGACAGGACAAAGGTTGGGTTACGTTTTATAAGATTAATATAAGGGGAGAACTGGCTGTTTGATTGCAAATTTTTTTCGCTCATTTACATGGATTTTGCATTGTATTTGTGCCCGACAGTTTGGATTTCGCTGGCGGACCGAGGATGAAGTTGTCTCGAGCAAAGGTAGGGAACAGCCCAACATTACCCTCATCTGAGTTCATACACTTCTGGATGTTAATTTCATTTTTTGTATGTACAACTATATCAAAAAACTATGCATTATTATATGTACATTCTACAGTGATTTTAATTGGAGAAACTCACAAAAAAAATTAATGTTAATAACTAAGTCACCTTTGTTACCTTTACTTTATTAAAGATAATTACAGAGACATGCTGCATGTCCCAAATCCATCCTACACACAAATCTTAATTAGGTTTTAGTGTATAGAGTAGTGTAAACAAACACAAAGAAAATCTCAAGAAAGACATTTTTCTTTCTGTCCGTGAAGTCTGCAGCGACCCTCTATGTATTGCATAATTTCCTGTCAGAAGAAAGCTTAAAGTATGTTCATTTTCTTTTCGTATACTATCTGTTTAAGAAGTGTACTATGACGATTAGTATGCACTAGTATGTGTTAGTATTTGGGACACAGCTACGACCTTCTCCACTAGATGGCGACAGAGATAAAGACTATTTGAAACAGTGGTAGATAAACATATACATACAGTACTTCCTGACACAAGTCTCTTCAAAAATAAGACTATTATGAAAATATATTTGTTTTACTATACTTTGGCTTATTTCCTTGTCAGAATGGCTTACAAATATTTCAAATATTTGACCTTTCATTTGATTATTTGTCTTCTCTACATTTTTGCTTCCAACCTTGTGGGGGCCTATTTGTGCCCATCAGTTGTCAATTGATCCGTTGATTCACACGATTTGGTTCACTCATACCTACTACATGGCTTTCTGTTTATGTTTGGCATTCTCCCTCTGCCCTTGTGATGGCGTCCTACCTTGACAGTTCAGCATCGCTTTAATGATTACTGCCTGGTAATTGTTTAGGATGAATACAACACCGCCCCTTTAATGTGATACTGGCAGGTATTTATAGCTTTACCTGGAATGATGATATCAGCACACTCAGCTAGGGTAAACCTGCCTTGAAATTTCAATGATATGCTTTGAGCAACACACACACACACACACACACACACACACACACACACACACACACACACACACACACACATGCACGCCCACATTATGTATATATAGATATTAAGATTAGCATAACCTCGAAAACACACACACACGCACAGTATGTCTGAGAAACCTGACTAAACCAATATATTGTTCCAGATTAAGACTGTTTAATCCCTCTGACAGTCTCTGACAGTTCACCCCGTCTAGCAGAACTCTACAGGAAGTGAGATTAGGTCAGTGGCACTTCACTTCAACTGTCGCGCCTGTGATTGCTGTACTTTAACCATTCCCCCTTAGGAATACTTTTAAAGCGTACTATTTAGAGCAAGAAGGGACACTAAACAGGCAGAGTGGGGGAAATCAATACTAATCTAAGTCTGCGAGGTGGACCCAACGCCCTCATTCAGTTGTGGGGAAAAAGACTTGAGTAAATTGAAAGTTAAAAGTGTTTGCGTTGCAAGTTTAAGGCGGTGGAGCAATTCATCATGGGCTCAATATGACTGAGGTTTGATCTGTCTGTACACACACTTTAGATTAGTCATCCCCCAAGAAAACCTGTAAATTCCTTGTTCAATTAGTCAAAGATGTGACTTTTGTTTACAGATAAATAAGACAAGCGGGGACATTTTTCCAGGTCACACTTTTCTTGCACCTTACTTCCTCTCTCCCGTACGGAAACCTTTTGAGGAAATGGTCCCCTTATGGTGTCCAGCTATCCGTGTTCTTCAGCTCATGCTGCTATGAGGTAATACTCCTCAACCAATTAGGAGGATTTCAAAGAGCACTGACCTTTTTCATGGCCACAGTGCGCTATAGGATAAATGAACGTGCATGTTATAAAAGGGGTCCTTCTCTCCTCCCTTTTTAAGATTGACATATTTTCACTCCCCTTTTGTCTAGTCCAGAAACATCCACACCCTCCTGAACAATTCACATGAATTATTTCAGTTGTGTATGAAGGAAAGAGAAGGAAATAGAATACCTAAAAGTCTTTGAGCTATAAAGATCGACCTATAAACAGACCATTAAAGGTGCCTGGCGGAGTAAATAAACAAAAAGCTACGTTGAAAAATGTGCTCACCAAAACACACACTATGTATATTCTTGATGTCGAACAAACAGAGGCGCTCAAAGTATTTTCTAGAGAATTCTTACTATTATTACTACTTTATTTTATTCATTAGTTTCTTTTTTCTCTCTATTTTCTTCTTCTATTCAGAGTCTTGTGGCGAGAAGGGAAGGCGGTTTCTATTTACATGTTTTTTAACTACATTTTTATGTTTGTCATAACTTAAAAGAGGGAGCAACAAAAAAAACTGTAGAGAATTGATTTTGCCAATATTTTAATGTCTAAATCCTGTACATTTATCATCGTAGTCCTATCCATATTTGCAAGCTTAAAGTCTTGTCCTTAAAGGTATAGTCAGCTGAATGAGAGATAGCTTGTTTATATTTTAACTGACCACCAAAACAAATACACCACTCCCTTCCTGCTCCTTTAGAGGCTCCGCCCCCAGACCTGCCTTGCATAGCAAGTCGCAAACTAACTGTTCAATGGGATTTATGTTTCTAATGTCACAAACACTGCCTGCAGCTGAATGGTTGGAGAAGTGTTGACGTTCTCGGCATAGACGGATTATGAGACAATGCGCCCCTGGGCACCGACTCTTACCCTATCCAGTCAGGTACACTGACTTTTTAGCACAGATACATACAATTAATGGCAAAAACATATTAAGGAAGTCGGTGTTTCCCACAGGATTTTGGGATACTGTTGGAGGGACCCTGTACCTTGTTGTGGGGTCCGGGGGCATGCCCCCCCGGAAGAAAAATTTACCTTTTTAAAGTAAAATGCATCAATCTGGTGCACTTTGAGAGGAAAATTTAGAGGCTATATCAAATCCTAAAATGCAGAAGGAACATTATTTTTCTTAAATAGGCACTCTTTACTCTGCAACTGTAAAACCAGTAGATTGGTCTGCATACCCATCTTATATGATGGAGGGGCCCATTTCAACAGATAAAGGGTGGATAGCTACTTTGTATGAACAATTTAGAATTCACACTTATTATTCACTACTTAAGCTTATTTCTGTATGTGTGAGGGGGCCTTCTGTGCCCCTCATGAAGCCCCTTAGACAGAGCTACTAATGCTGTTGTTTTTAACTTGCTTTTGTATTTCTCCCCTAATAGTTGAGGGGCCCATGATGATTTGTATCTATTTACATTTTAATGAGTATCCTTATATGACATGAGTGACTGAGCTCTTTGACTATGCGACATGAAACTTTACTATCAGTATCTCTGGCTTAGGGCCCCCCTGAGCCCTTGGGCCCCTGCGTGTGCCCGGTGTGCCCGTGCAGTAATCCACCCCTGGTTCTGGGTTAGACTCCCATAATGTACCAGCCTTTTTTTCAGCGTTCAAACAGTACGGACAGTTAGCAGACATTGAGTGAGTAGTCGATATTCGCTGATTATGACAAAAGTTATTTGGACAAGGAATGCTGGTTTCACCTTTAACTTTCTCTGGCACTTTGCTATGCCAGCCACTAATTGTTGGTAAATTGCATTTAGAAAATTGTTGGCATAAATTTGCTTACTCGTGTGTGCCTGTATTATACAAACAAACCGTTTACCCAACTCGCAAAGAAAAATTCTCCACAGCCCCCCTAGTGGTAAAAAGCTCCACTGTATGCACCTCATGAAACCAAAGTCTATGCGGTTTCTTGCTTGTGTGTGAACTGCTCACATTACGCAAGTCTGGGATGGAAGTATGTCGCCAAATATTTAAATAAAAAATATTTCTATATGCGAGGCCTGTTTTTGTAATAATACTATTAAATGGGCCTTGGGACTCTTTTACTGTGGAGCACATCGACATGCTGGGTGCAAGGCATGCATATGTGCTTCGTTCCAAGTCCATGTTTTTCTGTGGGTTTTAGATCCTGGTATAAATTGAGCTTAAGTGTAGCTGTCAGGAAGAGGTTGGAGGCCAAAGGTAGCGAAGGCCACGCTTATTTTTGGTGGGCCTCCTGTCAAAGCCAATGGAGCGGTATTGACTTATGTTACTTTTCTCTCCTTAAAAAAACAAGATCTAACATGCTTACTACCACACTCTTTTGCTTAAAGTGCAGGCATCAGATCTGACCTATCCTCTGCCAACATTGTTCAACCAACACTGTGAGCTAGAGTGTGAGGCCACTTTAAGACAGCTCTTGGACATTATAATTTATGAGTTACTGACTTACTGACCTTTATATATATTTTACTTTCATTTCAGTTTGCAAATGATTTCAACTTGCTCCATCCTCAGACTTACTTGTCGGGGTTCATACAGAATTTATTCAGCTAGCAACTTTTTCTAATATTGTCACATCCTATTACATCCTGGGTCTTTCTCCTAATTTGAAGTTTGAGCTAAAATCAAAGTGATTTGTCTTCTTTTAAAGGTGAGATCCTCTCAGTTGCTTTAGACAGTTGCTGCAGCCTGGCTTTGGTTCTAGTGTAGACAAGTTTTGTACTTTTTATAAGGGCATCCCTCTGGCCTCTCTTTTGCCAGACAAAATATATCTGCCTCGAGGAAGTCATTTCCAAGTGCTAGAATGGCTCAATATACAGTAGCCTGCAGCACACAATGCTTTTCAGAGCTGCCCAGTCTTACAATAGAGAATGCCAGTGTCCCTGTTTTTATTGTTTTGACATGTTCATCAGTGAGATATAGGGTGTTAAGTTAAGGCTGTTTCACATTTAAATTAGGGAATGGTAGTATTCCTCAGTAGTTTACATAGGGAATAAGTCTTTTAACATTGACAGTGAAAAAAAAAGATCTGTGTTTTGGATGCAGGTTATGTTCCCAATATTTGAAAAAAAATCTGCCTGCGGGCAGTGTGTATGTGGATCGTTCAGGGCTTTCCACAGCCTGAAAATGTATTAAAGATTGACCACCCCGAGGCAGAGGAGGTGGGAGGAGAGGGGTTAGGGCGTGGTGAGTTTCTAGAGTTGGCAGGAAAACAGCTGTGAATTCACTAGTTCAATTACTACTGCACAGTAATGCAGCAAGTCGGATAGACTTTTCAATCAGGTATAGGATACAAAATTTAAAAAAACTGATTGTTTGGGTCGGGGGAACATCTATCCGTTTGGGCCACCTAGATCAAGTATGGCTAACATGGATCGCTCTTGGCATAAACTACTCTATATGTACCTTTTGAATAGGTGCACATACGTAAGTTACTCCAAAGACTGCAGTTGAAGTTAAGGAATATTGTGTTGGGCAGGTTTTTGAAATTTGTTAAGTTGTGCAATTGATGCTCTACTCCAAAGCTGTGACGATAAAGAAATGGGTTGATATTTAGTGAAGTACGTTTATTCACTTTCTCTCCTGAGATTTGGATGAGAAGTGGAGAGCCTGAATATGAATCTTCAGCCTTAGCTTGGATAAGCTCTTTCGAAAGATAACTAAATCAACCTACCAGCACCTCTGAAAGTCTAAAGTGTAAAATCATACATTTGTAATAGTGACTTTTCTCTGCAGGTTGCCTAGATACCTCATGCTGTTAACAGGAATTCACAAAGTGGCCTTGCCCAGCCAAAAATGTGTCCTGCACCTAAGCTGCTAGGCAGATCTTGTTAGCTTTTGACAGAGCCAGGCCAGCTGTAGCCCTCTGTGCCTGATCCTTATGCTATGCTAAGCTAACTGGCTCCTATTTTGCCAACTTGAGAGTGTAATCATGCAGCCATCTGTGCTGTGTGGTGTATTACTCTTGATCACAGGCCATTGACCAGTGGCATTAGTACCCATTGACGTAGCAGGATAGGAGTTTCCCTCTCTTAACACGTTTTACTCAGCCAACCTGGTACTAGCTCTAAACATACAACATGTTTGGCTCACCCTAATGCGCAACGATACCCACCACTTGTCAGCAAAACCCGGTGGAGATCCCTTTTCTTTTTCTCTCTCCTTCTAGGACTTTTCATTAGACACTCTCACAAGAGCTTTTGTCCAAAACAGGAATGATCCATCTGTGAGTTGTGCTTAATATAGATTTGAGACTAGGAAAAAATATCAGAAATATTTAAAGAATAATTTCATGACCTTGATTCATGTTTTCGTTTTTGAAATACGTTTCAAACAAAGTTGCCCAAAACAGATTTCTGGTGACTCCTCTTTGCTAGGGTTGTGTTTTCAGTAGCTGGAAGGTCAGACACTTTCACACTCTCCATGTTGAAACCTTTAATTATGTCAAATTACTTTATATTTGATTCAGTACCATTTTGTGTAAGCAAAGAGTTACTTACTTAGCGATTATAATTGACGAAAATGTACACCTGTCTGTGAAGACAGGTGTACATTTTCTTAGTCTCCTGGCATCGGTCACAGTTCACGGCCTCACGTTGGCACAGGGTTGAGAAAAATGGACCTGTCCCAAGTCCAACCCAATTAGTGTTGAAACTCACCAGTCTTTAAGAATTTACATCGATACACTAGCATTCTTTTTATTCAGTGCTTATCAACAAGATCTAAAATGTTAACTTGCTAGAATAAGATAGAGAACATAATAAACATGAGACAGAGTTGCAAGCATTTTTATAGTCTTGCTTGCATTTGGATCTGCAAGGTTACAGTCCAAAAAGAGTGTTATTTTTTTTGACAAAGTGGTCAAGAAGGCGGGTTCAGTGCTGGGCAGGAGACTGGATTCACTGAAGGTGGTGGTGGAGAGGCGCACATGGAGGAAGCTGCAGGTCATCATGGACAATGACTTATTCTCCAACACACCTTTGTTTAGCTGACGTCATAGATCCCTACTGTAATACAGCACGTGAGGGGAAAGACTACCCTCTGGCCCTAAACTCTAACGTCTGCCATGAGCTTGCTCCGAAAGCTTTCGGCACGAGCCCCCGATCTGGAGGCAGTTGAGGACAGGCATCACTCTCCTCTCCCGGACTAAGGAGCATTTTCTTACCACCGTGCCAAGAAGAAAGTGCTCTGACGCACTCGTTTCCTCTGCTGCAATCTGGAGGATCCCCTCCACCCCCCTCCCCTGACTAGATCAATGCCACCTTAAGCTCCTCTGGGGATAATAGACAGGCTGTGTAGCAGCTGGGGGCAGGCCTGAGGGGATGAGGGGGAGTAAAGAAAGGCAGATGAGAAGGAGGAGGAGGGGGAATGGGTGTAGAGGTTGGTGATGGGAGAGCAGTGGGGGTTTGAGGGTTTCCTGACAGTATGTGAAGCATATGGAGATGTATACTCTGCTTTTCTTAATCCTTAAATAAAACATTTGCCTTCTACTTCCTAAATAAAAAAACTATTTTGTACATGCATGAATTCTGTTGTATTTAGATTTTTTCTTAATTTTTTTCTGTATCGTACATAATATTTCCTCAACGGAATATTCACAGTCGGGGTCCTGTGGCTTGTTTGAGCTCTAGCTCTTGATTTCAATTGATAATCAACAATCTGTTGACTGTGTATCTGTGTACAATGCAAATTGCTGTGGAAAGGGGATAGACGGCTAAAATATTTTTAACTTGAATGTTAATAGAATATTCTTTATAATATGCTACTATGTTTTTGGTTATATAACATGTGCTCTTTCGTCCCCCAGGTCAATTCCTTTGTGGAAACAAACGGTGCGTGAAGGAGGAAGGACTGAAAAGCTGGGAGGTGAATTTTGCCTATGTGGAACACGGCGAGAAGAGAAACGCATTGGTCAAACTAAGTAAATACAGTCTTTTCTCTGACAATTTTTGGAAGTGTGTGTGTGTGTCTGTGTGTGTGTGTGTGTGTGTGTGTGTGTGTGTGTGTGTGTGTGTGTGTGTGTGTGCCCGCGCGCTCATGTCAGTGGCTTTTGCCTGTCGGGGGTTCTTGCTAAGACCCAGCTCATAATAATCCTCCTTCAGGTATCATACTGCAGAAAATCCTGTTAGAATAATTACCGTAATTGGTGGACCCACCAGCCATAGTGAGCTCAGTCAAGCAAGAAATGACAGGCTCTTTTAACAAGCAAGTGCAACAGGTCACATCCACACATGTTGTTTCAGTTCATCCTCTAAAAATGTTTTCCAATTTGTAGCAATTCTATTTTCATTTTTTTGACTGTCCCAAATGTTTTGACAGTAATGAAACATGGTCTGGTGACCCTTGGAGCGTGAACTTCATGAGGCACATTTCAAAAATTGATAGGGAAGATGTTGCAATGAATAAATTAATATGAATTAATTAATAATTTTGAAACACCTTAGCATTTAATTTTCGCAAAGTTTGGAATCTTAGTGTGTTATTAGTAACAGTGACAAATCAAATGTCTTACAGAGTAAAATAGGGGTTCCACAGGGTTCTGTACTTGGTCTTCTTCATTTTAGTTTATGTACTATATGTAATGTAGAACATTTACCAGAATAAGATTATGGAGGTGATTAAATCCAGAATAAATCAGACAATGCTTTACATACTGTATATATCTGTACCATTATCTACGTTAACACCCATTTCTGGTAGCATTCGGTAGCCCCCATGAAAGTAAAATTCATGTAATGCCTACAATAACATCAAGGATGTGTCAAGTAATTCTGTCAAAGGGAAAGTTAAAGTCAAATCAGCTTTGACTTAAAGCTTCACATGATTTCTTCCCCCAAACTTCAACTTTATTATGCTTTACCCTATGAAGCAATGGAAACATTTCTGCTGCTATTATCATATTTGAGTTGTTAATGCAGTTATTTCTCTTCTAGGACTATGCCCTGAATGCTCTTTCAAGCTCAACTACCACCACAAGTAAGCTTCCATATTTTGATCGATTTCTATTTCTTTATTTGTGTGGAGAGTGTGAGCTACTCCAGAAGTAGGCCAGGTCACCACTGACAGTCGTCTTGTGTTTTTTTTTGCCCCAAAGGATTTCAAGTTATCTTCAAAACAGTGCTAAAATTGACTGCTCTATGTTGTGAATACAGCTTGTTCAAAGTGCGATTCTTTGTGTAGGAGGAAGGAGGTGAAAGCAAAGACAAAGACGAAAAGGTTATCAGAGGAAAACCAAGAGCCATCACAGAAAACCAAGAAGAGGAAGCGCTCATCTTCAAGCTCCAAGAAGCACAAACGCAAAGTCAAACGCAAGAGGCACAGAGGTAAGACTCCTTTCCTCCCCTGGCCAAATAAACTGTCCCATCAATTATCATGGTAATCTTATTACATGGGAACAGACTGTGGTAGCATCCTTGTTAATGGCTTGTTCTTGGAAATGATGTAATTCCCATTTCAACAGCCATTTGCATTAAATAAATCACTTACTCTTAAACTTTCTCTACAGATCGCTCCACCTCTTCCAGCAGCTCAGACGAGTCGCAGGACTCGGACAAAGGTAACATTCATAACGTACTTACACATACACACAGAAGTACCTCCCCCATTATAAAAACACACACACTTTGGACATTTTATGAGCTACTCCCCCCAGGCTTCTTTAGGCCGTGAAACTCCTTCAAACTTCCCGAGTAAAAACAACCCGACAGTCCTCTCTGGAAACCCATTCATTAGCCCTGTTGTTAATAGTGATAGACTGACAGCAGGTCTGCTTTTCCTCAACTGTTTCTTCTCCCCATTCCACTGGAACTTTAATAGCTGTTTTCTCTTGTCTTTTTCCCCTTAACTGTCAACGACATGAGATTGAGTATGTCTTTGCCCCAGAGTCCCTGTTGGGATGGTCAAAGTGAAGACAAACTCTTTCTGTCCCGAGGTTATGTCATTAGGTTCAACATGTACAATCCATACACAAACCCCTAACACTTTCTTCCTCTGTTGAAGGCTGAAGTTGAATTAAATGTGGAAATATTAGGACATCATGTCATTGGTGAGATGTGCATTCAGGGAGGGTTAGGGACTTTAAGGTTATAGAAGCACTTTGTTTCCTTCAAAAAGAGGAACTTTATATTAAGGCTGCACCTACAGGGGTAACCCGTTATTCTTCTTTTGCGGAATGTGATGTGGTTTTGCCCTACCTGGATTAAATATTTAGAGGGCATAAATAGGTTGCCGTGCCCCTATTTGAACCCTTATATAGCGCTACATGTTTAGGTAGTAGGACCCGCCTCAGTATATTCCCTAAGAAAATTTCAGTTGTCACACGCAAATGGACCCACAGTGCTCCATGTTGGGTTTTTTTAGCTCATGGGAGTCTGTGGCCCAATATCTATTTCCAGCTCTACCTGGTTGATACATTAAAGATGAGGATGTATTAGGCCCTTAATAAATTGACTGTTCTCTCTTTCACTGAAACATCAAAAGGTCTATTCCATAGTGTAACTGAATGAATTCACCACTGCCAAAGCTGTCATTGGCATTTGCTTATGTTTCCTGAATTGACAAATTACACTGTCACTGTTCCTGAAACATTCAATTTGCCCTCTTGGACTCTCCACCAAAACTTGTGTCTGAATCCATTTGTAGAGAGAAATGCCTCGTTTCCATCGAGTAGAGCGGGTCGGATCGGAGCGGCTCAGAGCGGGACAGCTCGCTTTTAAGAATCTCGGTGGTGTTTCCACCGCCGACCCTACCCTTACTGGTAGGGCGGGGTTCAGGCTGGACTGTGATAGCTGCCGCCAGAATATGGGTCAAACTATCGGGCTGTGGAACAACTGTGGTCTAGCCAGCGGTCTCTCGTTTTTGCTTGCCCAAACCAGCCGCTTCTTTATTTATTCCCCCCGTGTTGTTGTGAACGTAAACGGACAGAGACGGCTCGGTGCAACTGATAGAGACAGTGAGCGAACAGCGCTGGCTGCGGCAGCTACGTGACATCGTAGCAGTGTAACCAACTGATTAATTTAATGACGAGGAAAAACACCACACAATAAACAGTGCTGCGCTTAAATTTTTCGCCAAAACACAAGACTCTCTTCACGGCGGAAATGATTCTTTCGACCAATAAACGGACGGCATGTGTAGCTCTGCCTTTTTGGCACCCTTTCAGGCGGCTGGTACCCCAACGGAGGAGTACCGAAATTAGGAGCGGCTCAGTGCGGTTAGGTGCGCTTAAACCGTACCCTACCCAACTTTTGGCAAATGAAAAGCCAAACTACCCGGACCGAACCGCTCCGATCCGACCCGCTCTACTCGGTGGAAAGGAGGCAAAATAGACCAAGTGGTTGCAGAAGTATGCCTAATTTTGATCTACAACTCCTGTTTGAATACAAGCTTTAGTTTGCTAGTTCACATCAACCGAATGGCCGACAACAAACTATGTATTAAAAAAATAATAATAATCCTGCCGCGAACAAAAGTTATTGGGGGATCAAAGCGTGATTGACAGCTCTCTGAAACTCTTCTACTAGACTCTGAAGCTGGAGAGGAGCCAGAAAGCCAATCAGACGCCGACCACTGGCGAGGACCCGCCCCTGCGGTGGAAGAAAAGTCAAGGTAGGGTTAAAGGCTAATATGCATGTTAAATCACACTGAGTAAGCTGCCGTAAACCCACCAGAGACAGTCTCTTCCACTTAGTCTACATAGGTTATGTATCTCAATATAGCAAAGACCATAGACCAATTAGATGCCTTACACAAAGCTGCAGTGGGTAGACCACTTAGATACCCTACACAAAGCTTATCTCAAAGGTCACAAATGGTACTAAACCTTTAAATCGTCGCTGTCAGGCTTCTCCCGACATTTGGATTTCTGCTGTCAGAATGACATAGTATTACTTAAAAACGCAATAGTAAAAGGTAGCATGTACTATAAGAGAAAAACTCTCACCTCAAGACAAAACCCTTTCGATAATTCAACGGTCATCTTCTGACCTCTTTGAACTGGCTACACATTACTATAGCACAGTATTAGCTAGGTCATAAAAGTTATGTTTTTATCATTTATTTATGTATGTATTTATTTATATTATAATTATTTCCAAGATGAATACCATGTTTTGTTCAATGTGAAGAACGTAATCATCATAGGGAACATGAAGAAATCTTCATATTATACACATTCAGATAGGTAATAAGAGTTGGTAGATTAGCTGCCTTTCTGATATATGTTTTTCTTTATTTAAATTGCCTGTAGTTTGGATTTTTTTTTGTTTGTTTGTTTGTAATCCCATCCACAGCACTTCATATTGTCTAGAGCTTGAATAAAATCGAAATTAAGTAAATAAAGCATAGCGCCTGCCAACACAGCCAGAGTTCATCGGGGGCCACCAGCACAAATAATCTAGTAGCAAGTGCCAGAGCTGTGCATGACAGGGACTAACATTTTCTGTGGTTCTGTTTGTGTCATCTGTCTAGGGAGGAGGAGTTTGATGATTACTTTGAAGACATGTTTCTTTGACTGTGCCGGTATTAAGGACGAATCCTGCTGTGACTGCTCTTCCCTTTGCGTGCCGCTGACATTAAGCGTGTCCTATTTTAAGTCCTGTTTGCATGTAGGTTACTTTGACTGTACGCTTCATTACTGCGGCAGAAATAAACATGATGTTTATTTAACCTTTGATTTTATGTGTCTGTGCCCATCCACGCTTCAAACCTACCACTTTCACGTTGGAAAATAATTGTGGCTAAGGTACGGCCTCACAAGCATGCCTGAAGACTTTTGTTTTGATATATTTGAATGAGTTAAAATTTCAGTTATCAAATCAATTAAATCTGCTCTTAAGATTTGTCTTATTAAAAAAAAAAGTACCTGTGAGAGTGAAATGCAATGACATAATAAGCAAAATCAGTTGTAGTACAAAATACCTAAGCAGTTCTCTTTTACAAACAGACAACAAGGATTAGCTTGCATAAAGGGCCAAGGCCGAATGAATCGCTGCCTCAACTTTAACCCGCAGAGTAGGTAAATGCGTGAGTGTTCTGAGGGATTAAAGACCAAGGCTTAAATAAAGGCTATTACTTTACCTCTTACTTTGCTGTTTTAACTTTGCTCTCTGTGTCCTCGAAGTCAGCCGTGATTCATGGCCATGCGAGGCAACAGGTGGTCAGGTACAGTGGAAAGTGGAACATTGAGTAGGGATTTTTGAGTGGCGGCGGAACAAGCTTTGTCTGGCCTGGCTGTACTTGTGTGTGCCTGGATGAGTTTACGGTTGATCAATTTTGTTGATTGACATGTTTTACTTGATGATGAACAATTCTTGAAAAATCCTTCAGAATCTGTCAATATTTATATCCACTCAGAGAAAAGACATTTGTTGACCAACTTCAATGGGCAATAAAAAAAGTAGATATTAATTATAATAATTAAATAACATATGAGAGATACACAGCTGCTTTGAACTTCATTTTTGGGTTACCACTTGAAATTTATATATTTTTTTAAGTTGGTCCAACAATCTTTTTTCAGTGTGTTTAAATAATTGTAAGTAGGGCACGGAGAGAACCTCACCTTTCAGCAGATGAAGGTGAAAACATCAATCAAACTCTACACACACACACACACACACACACACACACAAACACAAACCGTCAAGCTCAAAAGTCCAAGTGAAGCAAAAAAGAAGGAAAACACATTTTTGACTGTTGGGTACTTTAGATTTAGCCTTTACCCACTGACCCCCAAAAATTGTCAGTGGAATGAAAGGTCATGTCAACTGACAAGCCTTAAGCGTCCCACAAAATAACAGATTGTAGGACTTGTTCTGTGTTCCATTATCAAATACTCCATCTTGTCAGAGGGGGAGGGGGGGGGGCCTCAGCAGCATCCTGCACTCAAATTGCTCTCTGCTACTGCAGCATTATTCTCCTTATATAAGGTCCCCTAAATTGCTTTATACTTGTTTATATGATGGTGCAACACCATGCAATCTACAGTTTTCATGCCTGCAGAATCTGCGCATGGCAGAAAATGAGATTGTTTAAAAAAAACTGAAAAAACAAAACAACGTAGCCAGACACCACTGTATGGAGCAGGGATCAGGACCAATCCACTGATCCTCTTTCCACCAGAGGCTCATCCAGCTTTGGAGCTCTCTAAGATCCCTGCACGATATATGCCTGAGGACGAGCGCTGTCGCAGCTAAGCCCAAGGCTTTTAGGTTCATTCTCTGTCTCCGTTTCACCTTCATGTGAATGAGTCATGTGTGAATAAGAGATAAAAGAATCCCCTCTTACCGCTGTCACACTGACAAGAAGTCACTCTGGATTCGTACACCTCCATAAATTCCTTTATTTGCTTACACACATAATACATCTTTTGACACATACATACATTGGAGGTCGTTTCTTGCGTCAAATGAAATATTTCTAATGTCTGGGTGACAGTTGATGCATGGGACAAGTAAAAAGTACACCATGCATAATTTTGGTATCTCACAAAGGAAAGGCAAGGAGCCATGTTGCATTGCTGGAGACAGAACTGGTGGCTTAGCCATCCATATAAACAGCATACAGCAGGGAAAATGAGGTACATTCATGGTTAAATCATTAAAACCTATCATTCAGGGAGTTGATTCGGTAAATGTATTAGCGCAGTATTGGCTCCAGTAATCACCACAGGTCCTCCCTTCACCTCTAGCAACAGTAGGAAAAGGCGTTTCCAAGAAGTCCCAAAGCCATTCTGATAGGATTAAGTGCCTTTGATTGTTTCCCCCTTGATTAGAGATGACATTGTTCAACAGGAAGCTGACAGCCTCGGGCACAGTGCTAAGAGTGTTTCAGGATGTGCACTGCGGGGTTGTGCTGTCAACTCATATGCTTCAAACATGATCAGGTTCAATTTGGGTTTACATCGAGTGTTGTGGGAAGATTCCTGATGAGTTGACATATCACGGCAGCGTACTTTTGAATGCGTGAAGGAAGAAGCTGCGTCTGCCACATATGTGGCAGACGCAGTCAATGCCACACAAGTCACAAGTCAATGCCACATGCGTACGGCTTGGGTAGCCTGCTTAACCTCTTTCGGTAAGAAGGATATTTGGAGTCTAAAGCTGTGCAGATCTCAAGTCCTGCCCGTCAATTAAATCAAATCCTATCAAATCTCCTTACAGGAGAGGTAGATCTACTGTACAGTGTGACTGACAGCGACTCTTGACTCCTTCAGATCAAGTTGTATGCTTCTGTTAAGTTTGTACAATGAACACTCTTACAATTTTCTATGTAATAAACTATATACATCATTCAAGTTTAAAATAGGTTATCATCGTTGAATCGACATGGAATCTTTTGCTCTAAACACTGGTGTAAATATTATGCATATTTCTTTTTTCCCTTCAATATTTTTCCCAGGTCATGAAGATTTCAAAGCTGACAACGAAGTTGCACACATTACATTCAGCACATTTTCCTGATGCCTGATCGCAAATCGAGCGTGCTTTTCTTTTCTTCACAGGTTCGCAACGCCCCCTTTTCTCAAACTCTCCAATCCACAAAGACAGTTTAAGTACAAAATTGCCAGACACAGAATCAAAAATATATATTGGTCTACCTATATAGATAGATAGATTGCATATTAATATAAACAAACCCTTACACCGCTTTTCAGAGCCTTTTGAGGTAAGAGAACATCAGCCCTTGTTTGAGTATCCCTCGCTGTCATATCTGAGAGTCGAGGTGCAGCATTCATAGATTCTTCAGTTTTCCAGGAATTCCTTCCACAATCATGCTACTTTTAACTGTTATCCAAAAACATAACTTTAACCCCATACATCTGAATCCAGTAGGTATAAAGTTGCATGGTTACTGTCCCTGCCTGAATTCCAACCATGGCCTTCCACTGCAAAAACAGCAGCACCTAAGTGGAATGTGCAAGCTACAGTTCAACTATACTGTGTGATGACTGACCACCAATAGAAACACTGTATGAAATATATTGCTTTGGCATGTGCACGCCGCACATGCCGCCTACCCTATTTAAGATATCTATACCAAAGAGTTTGTATCTGTACTTGAGCTTGACTTATGAGCGTGGTTTTGATACCATACATGCTAGAAATGGTTGGATTAATGCTACGTTAAATCGGTTGTCCTTGAGTGTATGGGTTTTTCATATGTTCTTGGAGCAGCACCACAGGGATTCGAACACATCACGTCTTCAGAGTCAAAAAAGCTTTTCTTGCAGTCATAGTCCCAACGTTACTTCTTGGTGATGTTTCTGACTCCTCCCATTCTTGGAGAGTGACTAGGCCGGGCCGCCAAACCAGACCTGGCTACACTACACTAGAGTGAGGCTAGACTGAAGCAGACTAGACCAAACATGGGGCTGGACTGGACTGCTCCAGAGTGCACAGCACCTAACCAGAGAGAACTACGCTGGTGTGGATCAGACCAGACCAAGCTAGCCTAGTCCAAGCTCCAACTAGACTAGTTGTCTGACCAGAAATAGGCTAGGGTGACCAATTCTAGTCCTAAGCAGACCCAATGCATCCAGATCCAAGCAATGGAAAGGAACTTAGCAGATGGTGCAGGTCTTTGACTTCCCGTCGCCACCACCACCACCAGCTAGATAAAGACACAGAAATAGAAAAAGATGTTGTGATCCAACACTTATAACAGGCTTTCGACAGGAACAATTTACACAATCTATTTCTATATATATATATATATACCTTTCCTAAGTTCCTCTTCTTCCAGTTTCTTCTTTGCATCTTCAATGGCTGCCATCTTTGCGTTGTACACCTGAGCCTGCTTGTCCCATTCACACCTGTTGTTCTTCAAGCCATCGAACATGGGCGTGATCTCGACGTGGAACCTGGAGAACTCCTGAGGAAAAGAAAGAAAAACATACTTCATGTTAGTCTTGTGTTATTCATATTGTGGGATGCATAACGTAGAGGGAGATGAACTTTTGGCTTTGCCAACAAATATACAATATGGCTCTTAGGCCAGAAGTTCTAGAGGGACAAGCGGCAGAAGTTCATTGTTCTGGATGTGTGCGTTCTTGTCCAAAATACCATCTTGACAAACAGCTAACTGACATTCCTCCTGGGGCCGGCTGGGTTCAACAGTTTCATTTCTATACACCTCCATTAAGATAGTTATGAGACTGTGTGAGAAATTATTTAACTCATCGATCCTTTTATAATCAGGTGAAATGTTTTCGACTGCATTATAGATGAAGTGTACATGACCCTACTATACAGTATACTGTATATATTGTGATGTCACCACACAGTGTAATCCAACATAAAACACAAATACCAAGCTAATGACACTTACTTTACAATTAAAGTATCAAAATTGATAACATTTAAAGTAATTCAAAACAGCTCCTGTACATTCCTAAGAATCTAATGGAAGCTCGCCCTCCGTTGTTTGTAACAATCACACTTGTCTCCCAGGTGCGAAAAGTTGTTAATTTACCTTGTAAACAAAGGAGCACACAAAGTCGATGAAACCGCACTGCATCTTGGGCAGCTGTTCGGCACAGTTCCTGTCCATCATGGGCTGAGAGAGACAGAGGAGATAGTTTTAAGACAAAAACAATCACAGAGAAGCTTACAAAAAATATATAAATATCGTGAAAGATAGAGAAGGACCAAGAAGGTGTGTGAGTGTGTGTATGTGACCCCTTACAATTGGTTGTTGGTCCAAAACGGTTCTCTCCAAGTCTCCTTGTTCCCAGAATTCAGCAGCGACCATCAAGGCCACCTGGAGAATAATAATAATAATCATAAGCTTAAAAGAAGAGACAACACGAGGAACAAAACAGCATTTCAGCATTTCATATCACACAGTAATAAAAGTGGCCTTATAGCAGAACGAACTGCATTATCATTTGTAGGAGTTTCGCTCTTGGCTATTTTTTTTCCATCGGCCCGTTCTGAAGGGCTTGTGTGGGCCACCCACCTTGCTCTGTACTGGCCAGGGTTTGCAGATAGCTGACAAGTCACAGCCTGTCATCATCATGGCCCTGGAGGTGAGAGACAGAAGAGATAGATGACGCATGCTGACTGATGCTGCTGATGAGGGCAACTGCTGTTTAACACGTCCTCACCCAAAGGCATTGTTTAAAGTGAACTGGACAGATTTTTTTTCTCCCCTTGACAGCTTGCATTATCACTCTGCTAGAATCCTTTTACGTACATGATGATTTCCTTCCTGGTGGGATTGTTGGAAATGTATTCGATGGCCTGCTTCTCATCCGTCATTGGCTCTGTGGCATTCACAATGTTTTGGAACATGGTTCTCTTTCTGTGTGAGGAGATAGCAGACAGTCAGTCAGTCAGATTATTTGCTATTATATATTCAATGAAATAATACAAGTATATTTCAGAAAAATGTACTTGAAGTAAAGAGCCAGATCAGTGGCGATGATGCAGACGTCAAACAAGTGCTGCACGGTTTCAAACTGACGCTTCTGGAGGTTGCAGAAGATGTTCAGGCCCTGCGAGAGAGAAGGAAGAGTGGTCAAGAATGTGACTATCTTTTTCTCTATGTTTTCCATGTTTTTATTTCAACGTCCGATGGTGTGTCGTACCTCGTCAGCCATGAGCGTCTTGCTGAACTCCAAATGGTGCCTCTCCATGATGGAGGAGCCGTGCAGTCTAGCCAGAGGGGATGAGCTCCTACAGAAAAAAGAGAGACAATGATAAATACTTAAATAAATAATTTAAAAAATGGCACTTAACTTTCTCCACACAAAATGTGATATCTTGACTTGCTTTGTCTGGTAGAGATTGTTGGTGCCTCTGTGGTCGATATCGTGGCAGAAAGCAGCGGACACCATGGCAAAGGCATCTAGATCTGAGTAGTACTTTCTCAGTTTTCCTGTCTGTCGGCGGGAGAGACGAATGATTGATTATCATGTGCAGGTATTTGGGGTTGTGTGGTTATGAAATTGTGTATTTTCGTATTTGTCAAGAAACTACTAACTATTACATACATTCATTTGTAAGCTTTAGTTTTGGAGTTTACAGTAGATGCAGGGGGTTACCTGTAGCAGGCAGAACATGGTGTGGCCTACATTGAAGCCGTGCCTCCAGTTGTGGTAAGTGATGTCACGGTAACCCTTCCTCACCGTGTACATCCAATTGGTCAGCGTCTGAGATTAGACAGAGAAAGGAATCAGAGAACATGATGAAAGATAAGGAGACAAAATGATAAGGTCCGAGAAGGTTTAAAAAATATAATATTTAAATATAATGCTTGACTGCCCAGTATCACTAAGATTTAGCTACTAATCAACAATCACTTCATATATATATATATATATTTCACATAGCTTATATGTTTTCATCTAAAGGTTGCTTCTTTTTTAAAGTGTATTTAAAAGTAAATAGTACTCAGAAAATTGCATTTAAAAAAAGAGAAAATATTTTTTTTTTTTGCACACTAGCGGCATCTGCAGAAAACGGAAAAAAACTAAACAATGGGATAGATGGTATATACTTTACCACCAGCATCAATAAGGGCATCCTGTTATAGGGCAAAGACAAAGCCATGACTCACCTCTGCTGGAACTTTAAACTTCTCGATTACTCCGAGCTCGAAGAACATTCGAATGCCGGCTTTGATGAGGCCGTGCTCTGTGACGGGGAAGTCGCTGAAGGAGAACAGGTAAATACTCTCCCCGTTGACGTCCTCGGCCTTCGGACAAGTTGCTTTCTGAACACAAAAACACGGAAGTCACTCATGAATCGCTCAATTCCCCAAATGTACACGGCTACATGCAATGTAAGTCTCAAGACAGTAAAGACATTTAGGATTGAAAGAAATTAAGCTTTTGATCAAATTAGGGCTGCAACTAACGATTATTTTGATAATCGATTAATTTGGAGATTTTTTTCTCGATTAATCGATTATTAATGGATTAGTGTTTTCGTCCGTAAAATGTCAGAAAATGGTGAAAAATGTTAATACATTTTCCAAAGCCCATGTTGACGTCCTCAAATGTATTGTTATGTCCAAAACACACAGATAGTTCAGTTTACTGTCATAATAGGATTAAAGAAACCAGAAAATATTCACATTTGAGAAGCTGAAATCGGAGAATTTGGAAAAAAAATATTAAAAAATTACTCAAAACGATTAATCGATTATCAAAAATAGTTGGCGATTATTTTAATAATCGATTAATAATCGATTTGTCGATTAATCGTTGCAGCTCTTGATCAAATCCATCACAAGTATCATTACATGAAGTGTTTCAACATGCAAAGTGTGTATTGATGGGTGGGTCACTTAATAATCTGATGTTTCTCAGTGTTTCATTTCATTTATTTTCTTTTGTCCTTGAAGGGTTCCGAACAAACTTACCAGTAGTTTGTACATCTCCTTTTGGTCGCAGTCTTCAGGCATTGCGTCAAACTTCTCTTTGGTGTTCTGGTTGTAAAAGAGAAAAGCAATCCTTTACTATGGCGTTTACAGTGAGTCAACCCATGGACATACTGCCACAGTCTACAGCAATTTAGAGTACGGCTTGAATTCCAACATTGGCAACCAAAAGCAGAAAATCTGTAAAATATTGTGATATCATGTTTTTAAGCACTCCAGACAAGTGCACCAAGCGGTCAACTGTTGGGTCATTGACTCAAATTGATAAGTGATCCTCCAGACCTTTCATGAGCCTCAATAGCGGCTGTTGGACAATGGCTACTAAAAAAAAAGCTATTTGATGGTGCATTAGCCTTTGACTAATTTGAATTCCTACTTGAGTGGCCCTCTCAATTGTGACAAAAGTGCTCAGAGATCGAAAGGTAGGCTTTTGAATAGAGGAGAAATAGTGGAGGGTAGCCAGGTTGATAAGTACTGACCAGGATGGACTGCAACTCTTCTGGTGTGCATCTGGTCTGGTACAAGAGCATCTCCTGGGCGATATCCTTCCGCCACTCCATGCGGTTCAGCCTGTCGTAGGTATCGCAGTTCAGCACCGACCAACCCAAGAACTGTGTCAGGGCCTGGTTCGGATGATCGCAATGAGAAAGGAATGAGAGAAAGAATAACACAGATGTATTTCAAATTATCGTTATGAGCCCCTTAATGCTAAGGATTTTTAGAAACTCTTTGCTTAACACATGGGCGGTGAGACAGCAAACTCCACATCGCAAAAGCATTACGAAGCCAATTCTACTTTGGGACCTTCTTTCTACGTTAACAGGCAAATTTATTTTAAAACATGCTCCTTGGAACAAATATTTTCTTATGGGGGAAACCTGTGGCTGGAATGCTGCCAAGAGCAACATCACCATATCCCAAATAAGACATCCTGCATGAAAAAGAAAGAGTGAGTGAGTGGCGCTGACCTCAGTGATCTGCTCATCATGCTCATCAAATGGCTTTTCGTCTTTCCTGTTGAAGAAAGTGGCGATGCCCACTATTTCTTCCTTCTTGTTGACAATGGGCAGGGACAAGACGTTCTTGATGATAAAACCTGTGTCATCCACGGCCTCTTTCTAAAAAAGACATTGAAACAAAAAACGGTTCAACTTAATGTGTGGAAGAGTATCAAAAGCAAACACAGTGGCCATACACAACTGCGTTCGACCCACGTGTAGATGAACAGTTAACGTCTCCTCACCTGGAAAGTGAAGAAATCGTCTGCAGCCACGTTCATCATGTTGCAAATCTGTAGGCAGCCAAATTAAACATATGAAATTACAGTACTTTCTTTCAAACTTTTACTCATAACTGCTTTTTCCTAATTAATCCTTGCAACAACCTTGATAACAAATGTGCGTGTACCTTTAACCGTATTAAACATGTTTAATATTTAGCTAAAAATGTAAGAATGTACGTGCAACTTTTTTTTGATTTCATGAATGAAAATTATTACATTAAAAGTTCTCCATCCAAAACATGGCAATCACTTATTCATATGCAGTATTCAGCGCCAGCTCAAGTTGACAGTTACGCTTCTGTGTTTCTGTCTCTGTGCCTATCCTCCCACCAGTCAGTTTCCCCCGTTACTTCCAGTCTTTTGTAACTCTACTGATTCGGATAACGATGTGCCCTGTGGCAGCTGTCAGACACTCACAAAGCCATTCTCCGAAACGTAGGTTGGTAGTCCGCTGACGAGAGCCCAATGATCTACAGGCGGACCCCTGAAAGAGACACACAGAGTTTGGTTGAAGTGCAAGTTATTCCCTGTGAAGCGAATTGAACACTGCTGACTCTCAGGCAAGCAGTTGCCTCTACAGAAAGACCAGACACACTAATCAGAAAAACCCCATGAAAGCTGCCTTCAATTTACTTTGTTATGAATTCCAATTTGGGGCTTTAAAGTAGCTACGAGGAACGTTCAGTTTGTGTTGATTCTAGTGCCCCCTTTGGACAAAAATGGTAGTGTTTATACGACGCCAGATCCCTTTCCTGGGTTATCGGACCCGGGCAAAGGCACTAAGAAAACTACATAATATAGTGTTCTTTTCGCTGATGGTTTCCTCTGCTGTTAAATAAAATGTATGATCATCAGAGGAAAAATTAGATTGTTTCAGACATATTTAAAAATTCCTCTGAGCTACTTTAAATTGGGAGATCAGATTTGTACTTAAAGTCAGGACTTTCATTTTGAATTCCGACATATAAACACTACACTTTTTGAACAAGTCACTGAATTTTTTTTTGTTTATGCTGTCATTTGAAAATGTATTGTATTGGTTTCTGTTGATTTGTTAGAATGCTAATGTATGCTGCTCACGGTATGACTTTGATTTCTTCTTTTTCGCCTTCCAGGAGGTAGTCAATGATCTTGTAAAAGATGACTTCCTGTATGAAAAGAAGAAGCCGGTGTTAGGGTTCATTGATCATTTTCAAACTACTAAGTACTACGGTGAGAAACACTGAATTAGCTATGAGGAAAATGAGTCCTTTACCCTGCCGTCTGGCGTTTTTGGTCCTTTGTAGGGCTCAACATCTCCCAGTTTTACGGGCCACTCATCGTAGAATTCCTGCAGGGAAATAAAATCACGGGAAAAACATTTTAGGAGGTTCTTAGGCTATGCCTGTAGCCATGTACTGTTTTCTCTCTTCTTAATCCCATCTGTAAAAAAGAAAAATGTATTCCTCAAGACCAACCTTCTCTTTAGTCATGTCCAGCAGACCCACAGAGTATCGTTGGCAGTTTAGATAGATCCTTACAGTGTAGAGCGCTTTGTGGAACTGTCTCTCAATGTCTGTCAACTCCTCAAAACACTTGCTGGCTGACCAAAGCAGCACCTATAAGCAAAATAATGCAATGTTAGGTTATGGAAGGAAAGTTCACAACATAACATCTCATATCTAATCTCTAACCCACTTTCCTGCACACAAGGAAATTTAGAGCATATATTAGCATTTAGTGACAGCAGTTGAGTTTACCTGACTCCTTCTGGACTCCACATTGAACATGTAGGCTGTGTGATGCTGCAGGGCGATGACTTGACCAAAGTTCATGTATTTGTGGAAGAGCTAAGGAACAAATCAAAATACAGGTCTGCATTAATACACACAGTAGGCATTTTCAAGAAGACTAGGGCACATTTGGCTACATTCCCTCTAGCTAAGATGCAAATGTTCTCATGTAAAATAAACTGTGTTTAATGGTAAGTTGAGTGTAAAACATTTCAAAGTTCTTTTCAGGCTGATACAATTACTTTACGACAGTGTTTAACTAAATACAGGCTTTTTAAAGCAGCAGACAAACAACTGTGGATATTGCAAACAGGGAATTCCTGCAACATATGGGGTATTCTGGCGGTTGCAAAGAGGACCTAATAATGATAGTAAGGACACACCTGAGGATAAGAGTGCATGTATGTGTGTAACATTGTGATCCTTACCGCCTCATCCTCTGCGGTGAACGCATCAGCTCCTATTTTGTTCAGTGCCATAACGACCCCAAGACATTCTTTTTCATAAATCAGAGGGAAGGTCAGCATGCATTTTGTCTTGTACCCAGTTTGCTTGTCCACAAAGTCTGAGAACTTTTTATTCTGTGCCATGAGAAAAAGAAAACCTCATCGGGTTAAATCCAAAGGCAGATATAAAAACAATACTAATACCATAAAACAAAGCAGTCACAAGTGCGTTGTAAATTTAATTCAATGCAGTCCAATTTAGTTTTCATATTTTCCTGTCCTTTCAAATAGCTAAACTACGATTTATTGTTCAAAAACTAATCATTGGCTACAATTATCAGCAGGAAACACTCATAACATTTTTCAATGATCATGTTTATTATTATTTTATTTATGACACATCATAATAGGCTACTTCAAAACTCCCTTTATCTCCTGAATAAATCAATCTTTTTGCTGCAAAGTTGCTTTTAATAAAAGTCTATCAAATCCTGTAATCCCGCACCAGACCCCCCCCCCCCCCATTTTTAAATTTTTTCAGTATCAAACAATTATTTCAATACAAATATTAAAGTATTTTATGTTGCCTGCTTTTACAAACTTCTTTTCAAAGCTACAGCATGAGTATATTGGAATATAATAAATACAGGTAGGACAAAATAAAATTGGAAAGAAAGTTCCTTAGTAAATAGAAACATGTAGGCCTATTAGCCTATTAGCCTATTAGTCCCAAATTTCCATTAAAGTAATTACAACATGTAGGCTAGTCAACATTTCTGCAAATGCCTTTCAACTATGTTTACTTAATAATTCATTTCAGTTATTTTTTAAAAACCCATCAAGCCTTTGGAGGTCATTTCAACACAGAAACAAGGAAATATATTTTACTAGCAGTTTTGACCGTCACAGCTCACACAATTTAGGAGAGCGTGCGCGCTACAGAGCGCGGGAAGCCTGGGCTACTTTAATCGCTTCTCACCTCTGCGACGTTGGGAACATTTTGTGGCTTTTTGCAATGTGCGGTGAAACCGACAATGCCAAGATCCAGAGGGAACACAATCTCAGCCTGCGGGTTGACCAGGTTGGCTTCGTATTTGGACGTCGGAGTCACGTCAAAGAGGCCAGTGGCGAGCTCGGGTATTCCGTTTCTCGACCGGCACGAGTAATAACTCATCCTGTCGGCCTGTATGATCATGGCGATTCTCTGCAACACTTTGTGAAGGGACTTCTCCATATCCACTCCCTGTTTCTGCAGCTCCTGGATGAGCTCGAAGATGAGGGCGGCTTCCTGCACAGAGTTCATATCCTTGAAAGAAGCGTCGGCCGCGGCCGGCGCGGAAAAAGCGGCAGTCAGGGCCTCCGCACGCATCTTCTTATCAAAGTACTCTTTGGCGAACTGCGGGTTGTTCTCCAGGTACTTCTCCACGCTGTCCTTGTCTCCCATTTTGAATATCTATTTAGTCAGGCCTATTTAAAAAAAAAAGTTTTGGTTTTTATCTCGAGTCGTTTTGTAGGCTATTCCTTTCCTCTTTCTCACAAAAGCATGGCCTTGCCCGCTGGGCTATAGCCTACGTTGAAATGGAAGAAGGGAGCTGTGCGGTGGCCTACACGGCTCGCTGGATCAGTAGCATCCGTTTGATTAGACGTGCATTCTGCTCCACGTTCCCTGAGGGAGTCACTGCCCTTGGACAGCATAGGACTAGGAGTGCGGTTTATGGGGCTGATAGGATCAAAGTGCCCGCTAATTAATGTGACGTCACCACATTAAAACCCCTGCACTAAGCGTCCTTAACCCCAGCAAATCCCAACGCACTGACCATTTTATATTCGGGCAATCCTCCCCTCCACCGTCTGAGGGAGAACGCAGGAGAGAGTGAGAGACTGTCGTCACGTCAAAAGCCAGGGTTGGGTGCACTTTGGTGACAGTAAAAGATAAAAACAAGACGGAAACATTAGGTAAACAAACAACACTGAATCTTCACTGGTAAATCCCCCATACATGAAACTCATGCTGGAGACACTTTAGTTCAAACACAAACCCTAAATTGGTCCACTGGAGGTGTGGAGGCTTAAGTGTCTTGCTAAAGAGCAACCTCAATATTCCCTGAATAGAGTTGCTTCATGCCCAGCTCAGCTGTAAGACAGTTACTGGACTTGAAGCAGTAGCCCGCTGTTCCAATCTATCATTTCATGCCTCGTCCTTGTTTACAACACAAGTTAATTGTACAATTTGAGCAAACAGGATATTTTATCAGCTTCCCTTTCCTCAGATGACCTTATGATGAGCCATTCCTGCATAGGCATTACCACTGTTCTGTCCTTCCTTGTTGTTGTTGCTACAGTGGCTGTGGTACTTAAATAGTGTCAGACAGCCAGACATCAAGCATTGAACGTGTCCAGTGCCATAATGGTAGGTAGACCATCTAATCTAATGCTCTGAATGTGCAAGCTAACCTCTTTGATCTAATTAAGTCACCATCGTCTTGAAAATAATCAGTCCCTAATAATGGAAAGTGGCCAATTAGTGAGACTTCCATGTCAAGGTCCTTAACATCATTGGCTGGCTATTATTAACCAAGTGCTCTGCCTGTTTCTCTGCTGGCAGGCCGGCAAGAAAAAAAACGTGGGCTCCCCTCTCATTTTTGATAATGAGATTAAGGTAAGTTTATCGTGTGTGTGTGTTTGTGCGTACATACGTGAGTTTGTGTGTGTGGATGTTTTGTGTATAAATTACAACCCTCTCTATTGCTGTAGAAACAGGGTTGCTATAAAGGGAAAGCGAGATGGACAGGCAAGGCAGACAAAAAATGATCAATGATTAGACATATTAAGCCAGTTCCAGTATTTAAATTTTTAACTGAATGGAATCAGTTGTCATTTTGAAGCCGTATTTTTCTGGATTGTTTCTATTTCTAACAAAAACATACACTAAAATAGTCACATTTATCAGATTGTATGCGTGTTAAGGTATAAATTAAATGTAGTTCTATCTTTGTAAAACTTCTTGACAATGTTGATTCATCTCTGTGGCACTTTCAGCACTCAATTTACCCCAAATTCAAATAAAAACACTCCTTCCCTGTTGTGTTTTCGCCCTCTTGAAAACCTAAAAAGCTTAGATGGAAGTTGTGTTTTTTAGTCATGAGGTATTTTGTAGTGGATCATTTGGGTTTTGGAGTTAGCTAAGTTTCATTCCCCATCAAAACTTGGAACTGGCTCCTGCTTTGAGCATGACATTACCATTTTCCATTATTCCATCCCCAAATGTTGAATGCAAACAAAAAACTGGCAACGTTAACGTGTGTCGTTTCTTGGCAAAACTTGACGATTGTGAAACGTGTTGCTGCCTCTGGCCAAATTCCAGCTGCTATTATTTCAGCTGAAAATGAGTGATGGTGATGTTTTTCGACTGGCCAGGTCTGCGGTTATGCAAGCTGCAGATGTCTGGCTAGCTACACTGTACAGTTTTATTCAACCAAATCCCCTCAGAGGACTGGTTACACATGATCTCAGTGCAAAACAAGAGCACTAGTTTATATAAACGTATGGTTGGAGCAGGAGTGTGTTTTTAAGTGTGTTTTTGGTATTTCTCTTCCCTTGCTTGTACCTCAATCAATTGATGTTCACTGTGCAAACACGAAACAGCAGAACATAACAAGTGGTTGACCCTGGTCAACACTTTCTAACTATATAAAGAAGGTGTTGCATACACAAGATTACATCAGTGCGGTCGGTAGCCATATGCTTTAAATGATCGACCCCAGACTTTGTGTCTAGAGAAGATGCGATTATCTCCTTTTCACATTGATTATTGTCTGTTGTGAGTGCACTTTGGCCTACTCTTTCCACTTTACTCTTTTTTTCCAGCTTGATACAGATGCACTGTTATCCTTTCTTTTTTTGGGGGGGGGGTAAATAAGAAAGAAGAAACCGGAATTAAGTGCAATCCAGGTCTACACACACACAAACACACACACACACACACACACACACACACACACACACACAAACACACACGCATAATAAAAGGGTTTCAGTCCATGCATACAAAATAACATTTATTTGATTCATCTTGGTGAAGTGTAGTTTGGTGCCTGTTCATGAGTGGACACACAGGACACAGCACTCTAGCGGTATAACTGAGTGTACCTTTGTAGCTAGCTGTTGCTTTCTTATGAAACGAAGAGCGCCTCAGCATTTCTGAAAGAAAAGCACATTTTTGGGGGGGCATGAAGAGGTTGTCGGCCAAATGTGCAGAACACACAAATCAATTGGACTGGGGCCTGCAGTTATGTAAATGTTTGTCCAATGGAAGGCGAGCTAGCTGTGGGGAGAGCAGGGGAGGGTCCCATCTCCAGAAGTCATTATGCAATACTGGCCAGCTGTATATAAGACCACAACCTTCCCAAACACCAGAGGATCTCTGTGAGTTTTCCACCATTCAGGTATGTGTTGACTTTTTCTAATAGCAAGTAAAGGGTTGGTGAATTGGTGAATCTTTTTCCTAAACAGTTTTATTTTTTTAAAGGGATTTTACATACTGTATATTTATGTTTTGCACAGACAGTTTGTCTGTGCATTACACTCCACCTAATTTCAGGATTGGAAATTGTCTAACAAATGTGTCTGTCTTTTCTCTTTATGTTTTCTGTTGTGCCTCCTCTCAAAACCATCCCTCCCAACCTTTCTTTCTTTCTTTCTTTCTTTCTTTCTTTCTTTCTTTCTTTCTTTCTTTCTTTCTTTCTTTCTTTCTTTCTTTCTTTCTTTCTTTCTTTCTTTCTTTCTGAGTAGAATGATGCGGTACGTTGTGGCCCTCTGCCTCTTGGCTTATGCCTGGGCACAGGATTGCCAGGTGGCCGACCTTCAAGTCGTGCAGAACTTTGACAAGACAAGGGTGAGTTGGACATACAAATAAATGTATTAAGATCCATGATGATCTTCATATGTTCCTTGTAAAGTATTATCTTCAGTGTTTTCAGCTTGAGAAAAAAGTTTAAGAAGAGCTCAGATTTGCTACATATCATTTCAAAATAAATCTCTATATCACTGTGTTCACTTGGAAAATGTTGTACTTTTAATTTGAAAAAACAAAACAAAAAACATGGAGTTTGGAAGTGGACTTACACATGGATTACTGTCTCATAGTATGCGGGCGTATGGTACGCTGTAGCAAAGAAGGATCCGGAGGGTTTGTTCCTCCTTGACAACGTGGTGGCCCAGTTTACTATCGCAGAAGACGGCAAAATGACTGCCACCGCCAGGGGCAGAGTCATCATCCTCAAGTGAGTTGTGGCCTTTCACTGTGAGGGTTCCTTTCTCCCTCCACTTACACTGTGATTTTGTTCACATCACTACTTGTTTTGCACTTAAATCTTAATGCCTCAATTTTGCCCTAACGTCCTCCTCTCCCTTTGACTTCTAGCAATTGGGAAATGTGTGCCGACATGATGGCCACCTTCGAGGAAACTCCTGACCCCGCCAAGTTCAGGATGAGGTACTGGGGAGTTGCATCGTACCTGCAGACTGGAAGTAAGTTGAGGAACATTTACACTGAAAAGTAATTCAGGAACTCACTTACATTTCAGAACTAGGTTTCTGGACACAATACAATAGTTTCAAGGCAACTAATGTATTGCGAAAGGATTGTTGACCATCAGACAACTGTTGATTTAATTGAATCATCTGTTGCCATAGTGTTTAGTGTGACCTCGACCCCGAGGGAATGACCACAACTTTCCAGGAAGGGATCCAAATGTCATTTATTGGAATATTGTCTCATACACATTAACCAACGCTAACCCCTTGAGACCCCCCCCCCCCCCCCCCCAGTGCTAATTCAAATTGTTTTGTGTTTCACTGAACTTAATCATGCATCATATACCCCATGCATATTAGGTCATCAGCTGTTGATTTGATTAGGGTCAAGGGAGTCCTTTGTAACTCCCAGCACTGTCTGTATAAACGGTGGAAAGTGGAGCGCTCGGCTCAAGTCCCCTCTCAACAGTAAATAATCAGTCAATGTAAGAGAGATAATCACATCTTTTTCTGAGCACAAAGTCCGCGGTTTGAAACACCAGTTAACGATTGGTTGCATAATGTGTGTTGGCAAAAAAAAAACTGTATTGTTACTGTATTTACTGTATCTGTAAAGCATATACCAAAATAAATATACCCTTTCCTAGATGATGACCATTGGGTTATTGACACCGACTACGACAACTACGCCATCCACTACTCTTGCAGACTGCAGGACGCTGATGGCACCTGTCTAGACAGCTACTCCTTCATCTTCTCCCGCCATTCAGAAGGTCTGAGACCAGAGGACCAGCGCCTTGTCATCAAGAAGAAGACGGAAGTTTGCCTGCTGGGCAAATACAGACGCGTTGGACACACTGGTGAGTGCAGTTTGACAGAGTGATCAATTGTTTATGCAATGACATATTGAGTGGTTGGGGTTCACTCAGGTGAGAGACTGATAAGATAGACATGTATCACAAATATCTTATCAGTAAAAATCACCAATCATTGATATTATATATGATTTAAATACGGTATACTGTGGCATTTGGTATTTTGGCTAAGCAAGATATCTGTCTTTATATTTTCACTGCAGGCTTCTGCGACAGCTGATCTGTTGACACTCAGAGCACTTCTTTTTGAAGCCCCCCCCCTTCCCCCCACCTCTGGAACTGTGTGCCCCTCTGCTGGCCTTGGACTGAACCACATCCCCCTGTGGAGAATTAATAGAGCAAAACTACCTTGGAAATATGAATATCAGAATATGACCCATCAGATGACTGAAAAATGTCTTCAACTTTGCAGGCAAATGTGAAAAGATCTGTTAAGTGAAGCTGAACTCTCAGCGCAACCGCAGCTCTGGAGTGCATCCACCATGTTTTCCAAAATAAACAGGTTCCTCAAGTCACTGGCTTTAATATTACACTGAAGGACGTTTAGTATGGTGGCACACACGACACAAGTACAAACTGTTAATGAGCCTGAATACACATATTATGATTTTATCCTGTGCCGAATATGGGTAGTGGTTTGGTTGTTTCTTGATTGTATACACCTTGATCAACTTTTGGAAATTTGTATGATTTCTGTATTGTTCAAAATAAAGACAAGATTTTTTTTCCACCAGTTTAACCTTTTCATCTCATTTTATCTTAGTCTATTTAGTTATTAGGAAATACGTTTAAAAACACTGTCTCAAAGGAAGTACGCAAAGTACCGTTGCCTTAAAAGGAGGTTCAAATCTTTATTGCACATTTTTGTACAGTACAGTGCACGGCAAAAAAAACTTTGGAGTACATGATCAGAAATAAACAGATGACAAAAAAAGTGGACGAAACAATGCAATTCTCCAATAAATTTTTTTAAGAGACACATGGTATTAAGTTAAAACAAAACAGACTTCTACAATATACCAGTCTTAAGTCTATCTAGTCACATTGCTAAGGCTGCAGGTATTAAAGGCACCTTCCTTAACCTCCTTTCACCTAGCAGGAAGACCGTCCCTAATCCACTGCCTTAAATAGTTTAGCACAAGGAATTACCTCGTGCAATCTCATTCCAGCCTCACAGGGCTGCAGGCTTGACAAGTCAAGGTGGAGAAGTGAACTTCACTTGAACAGGGGGAAGGATACACGGAAGAGGTGGCACCATGTGAGCAAAATAAGCTCCCTGGTGCAGTCTGTTTAAAGAGGTCTGGTGGTTACGTTCAAATCAAACCATGTGGTTAAAGGGCAGCGAAAGATGTTTGGTCATGGTTACAGTCAAACGGTTCAGTGAGGTTTGCAACAAAAGCAGACGTGAGAAAAAAAAAACTGCTACACTTTGTAATGGACCACAACTACCAGGAATCACAGGGAACACATGGCAGATGGATTACATGGGACAGTTTTAGCAACAATGATGACAGACTATGAATGTAGTCAAGAACACAATACAAATATACAACAAGTTAGCTTTTTGTCCTTTACCTCAGTACTGTCAAAATAGCAAACATCCATGGCCTCTTATGGGGTATTTTCTCTCTTCAGAGCAATGCATGCGGAGGAAAATGTTACCCAAAACCACCAATCGTATAAATTACTGAAACTATGAAAACTAGGAGTGGAGTGTGGAGCCTATAGCGCAGGTTTGTAAACATTTATACAAAGTACAATAAAAAGGTAAACGATACGAAAAGACCCTCATATTTGTTGAATATTGTACAATAATACATAATTATAATTGCTTACATTTACTGAAGGAAAATAAAAGCTCAATTAAAAAAAGGCAATAGCACACTTATAAAATACAACCCCAGAATAAATACATTTCATCAAAAGCACACAAAAATAAAATTATTCTCTAAGAGCTTGATAAAAAGGAAAAACTGGAAAACAACTGAAAAACACAGCAGGAAGGAACCCCGGAAATAAACACTTGGAAGGAATCTTATAGATATTCATTATCAATGATCACATCAATCTTTGGCCTGACGGTATTCTAAGGGCAAAAATAGGGTGCACTTTTGTTGTTGTTGTTGTTTTATATATCATAATAGTTAGTAGTCTTACATTGATTCAGACATGAAATATGTGCCTTATGCACAAGAAAGTCCATTGAGTCTCATTTATATAAAGAAAGTTTGAATTTAACTTGAGTATTTTATAATAGGAAAAGTATTTCAGCTGAAAAACAAAAGGCCTGGAGATGTACTGTATATATAAAAAAAAGCATATATGGCATAAATGCTTCCCCCGTCCCCCTTTCTGTTTTGCTATTATGTTGCTCAGGCAAAGCAGTAGTCAATGTGTGCCAGCAGCTCCCTGTGTCGGCTGGTGGGGTAGGGGACCCGACACTTGGGGCACTCCAGGAAGCTCTCATCCAGGAGGTTGATGACTTTAGAGGGAGACGTGGGACCAGAGGCAGGGGGATCGATAGTCAGCCGCTCAAACTCATGATGGTTGTAGGAGCTGGGCTCTGAGAAACGAGGCTGTTTCTGAAAGACAAAATAATATTCTTAAGCCTCTTTTTTTTTTTTTACATTTAAATGCAAATAAAATACTATTGAAAATCTTCACATAGACCCCTTTTTGTAGATTAGATTGAAAGCATTATTCTAACTGAAGATCTATTGGGAGGTGCTCAAAGCTGTTTGTGGCTGAAGTTGTGTGTGTGTGTGTGTGTGTGTGTGTGTGTGTGTGTGTGTGTGTGTGTGTGTGTGTTTTTTTAAAGACTTGGCAAGCATAAAAGATGTGTTTATGATGCGCAGTCACACTTACAGCAGACTCCAGTTTGGCAATCTGATCGCGGGCCTTGCGAAGCTCCTTCAGCACCTTATGTAACTGCTGCTGCATGCTCTGACGATCAATCTTTTCATTCTCAAAGTCCTTGGCGGAGAGTTGGATCTGGGGGGGAGGGGGAGGTAGAAATATATGAAGTGGAGGAGAGAGAGCCAAGAACTCACAGTACTTAAACTGCACAAATGGGAACAGTATGGATTCCACTACCTTTAAGAAATAACAACCCCTCCAATTAGTTACCACTCTATTTGCTACATACTAGGGCCCGACCGATATGGATTTCTGGGTGCCGAAGCCGATTATTTTCTGAGAAAAATTACGATAACGATTAAATCGGCTGATTTTTTTATTTATTTTTTAAATCCCATAAATATATATTGAAAAAAATTTACTTTTTTGAACCCTTAAATATATATAAATACTTGTTAATGTCAATAGGTGTACAGGAACTTTTTATTTATTGAAATATGCATTATCTAAAAAAAATAAAGTGTTACAAATATGTCTAAAGTGACATGACGCATTTTTAAACTCAGACATTAAGCATTTTATGTAACTGCACCCAACCCTCTGGAACTCCCTCCCTCCAAACATCAGCATCTCAGACTAAATAAACTCATTCAAAAGTCAACTCAAAACTCACCTCTTTAAGAAAGCATAATTACACTGGACTCCACTCCAAACCTTATCTTTAATTTGTCTGTATTTTGTTTTATTTTTCTATAAGTATGATTTTCTATATGTTTGATGAAAAGTGTCTTTGAATGACCTCCAATAAAGCACTATATAAATTCTATTGTAATATCAACTACTATTAACAGTAAAGAGATGACCAATGACTCTGCTATTGGTGTCAGGGGGAACTGTCAAGTGTGAATTAATCCAATGTATTACAACACACCTGCTGCTGCTATATGCTATAAGGCTACCTCCGGGGCCGCAATGCATCTCACTCAACATGATTGCTGGAATTAAAAAAAAAAAAAAAAAAAGAATCGGCGGCCATTTTGCCGATGCCGATTTTTCGGAGATGTGCTATAATCGGCCGATTAAATCGGTCGGGCCCTACTACATACTACACAAAAGATGGATTTTTTTTTTACTCAAAACTGGACAGGGGAAAATTATACCTGTCACCGGTAAATTGCTCGAGGTCTTTTAGCTTTGAATAGTTACTTCACACAATGATTGAATAGATTTTTTTGCTCATCTGGAAAATTGCTAACAATTTTTTCATTGTTAACAGCCGTGCAGTGTTACCTGTTGCTCCATTGCTGAGATCCTCCTCTGTTCTTCATTTTGGCTGAGAAGAGACTTCTGCAGCATATTTACCTGTAAAATGACAAAATGATCAGTAAAACACAATGATACATATTTACTTTGCCTTTCAAATATATGACATTGTGTCAAAATATTGTCCAGAGATCTATTGAGCTCTTGCATTTAATTAGGTGAACTAAATCACAATTGATGATGGATGAAGTTTAAGATGTTTCCAATCCTTTAAAGATGCACATGGACTCGTGAGCGCATTGATGTAAAGAGTGGATAACCTTAAATAATGAAGGAATAATGATAGTGACAGGGGCCTACAGAAAACATGAGAGTGTTAACCTGCAGTAGAAGTTCAGCAGATCTCTTCCTCTCCTCCTCCAGTCTGATGTCCATACTGTCCAGCTCCACTCTCATCCTGTCCGCCCGCTCCGACACCTTTCTCTCCTCACACGCTTCATTTCTGGGTGCAACAATGATGTCATCCAAGTACAAAACCTTTTAACCTCGAACGTACTTCAAACGGTTGAAATATTATTTTGTGGTTTGAAAACTATTAACAAAAAGGGAGTGATTCTGTAGAACGCTTGTTGTCAAAATCACTTGTCAACATCAGTGATTATCTCCCCATGATCTGCTAAACCGTCCTTACCATGTGTACAAAATCTGTCGTTAAAAACACAACCTAGGATCTGTAAACTGGGGCTAAACAAAGGGGGGCACATCGTCACTGGAAAAACATGCCCGTTTACAGAGCTTAGGCTGGGTATTAACACTGGATTTCTTCTTTTTTTACGGGACAGGTAGTGGATCGTGAGGAGATATTCACTGATTTTGATAAAAAGTTTTTGGACAACAATCATTCTCTACGGTTAACTGCTTAACTTTGTTTTGCTTTTACAACAAGGGCAGCCCTTGCTTTACCTGTTGCTGCGTCTCTCTGCCTGCAGCTGGACCTTGGTCTCTTCCAGCTCTTTGCTCTTCTCTTTGTACTTCCTCACACAGGTGGACAGCTCGCTGCTCTTGTCCTCGTGCCTCCGCTGGAGTTCACACATTTCCTCCTGGAGTCTGGTGACACGCTCCCTCTGAGACTGCAGCTCTGCCTGTGCCTGCAGGGTCTGTAAAAATATAACACCCACATTTGGTGGCGAGTGGTGTGCACTGTATACTAACTGTTTTTTTCTTAATTTGATTTTTTTTCTTTTTTCAAATGAAGACATTTTTTTTTTTTTTTTTGGAATAGGGACGATGCAGTTTTACAAAGTACCATTACAAAGAATGTCCCTGATGTCCTGCACAGAGAGTGTATCGCTTTTGATCATTTACAACCCTTGTCCCTATTTGGGAAACTTAATCAACATACAAAGCCTTCATTGATCAACATATTAAAACCATAGTACAATACAGGATACAATAAAATACACATACTGTACTATATCATCACATTAGAAAACACTATGACCTGCAAGCAACAAAAGTAAGTTAAAAATGGGTACATGCTTGTTTTGCTTTTAGCCAGTTTTTAACCTTTGTTGGTAACAACTTTATATTTGGTATTAATTTGATTTAAACAGGGAACGTGTTCCAGACTTGACAGACGTTAAGGAGAAAGCTGACTGTCCAAATAAGGTTCTGAAATGTGGTATTTTATTTAAAATCTTGTTTTTTTTTCAGTTCTATAAAAAAAATGTTTTTCCCAGTTCTATAAATTAATTACAAAGATGCCTGAATCCAGTTTGTGGATAAATTGAATGGGGGTTAGTCCAGTTGCAAGTGGAAGAACTCAACTGAAATGAGTTCATGGCAATTCAATTCAATTCAATTCAATTGTTTACCTGTTCCTTCTGCACATGCAGCTCCTGTTGGGTTCTGGCAGCCTGATCTTTTTGACTCTCCAGCTCTTTCAGCAGCTGCTCATAGAGGCTCTTCGGTTGAACATCCTTTTCTGGACGTGCAGAGTCGGCAGAAGCTGAGAGAAGAAGTGTTAGTAAGACAATCCAAGATATTCGTTTGCGATCAAAATGTTATCAAATTTGGTACCAAGCCTCGTCTGCGGAGGAGAATTGAAATAATGTTTCACCGGTTCTATTCTGTGTGGAACGTTGGTTTGTTTAAGTTCATTTTAATTTAACTTTTTCCATTTCATTTTATCAGCATAACAATTATAGTGAATAAGTTGAGGTGGTCAGAAATAGCCAATCCATCTCTCACCATCTGCCTCTTGTTGGAGCGCCAGCTGCTGCTCCAGCTCCTTTGTGCGGGCGAGAACAGACTGGACGAAGGCCTCTCTCTGCTGGTCGTACATCAGCCACTGTTGGTTCTTCTCAAGAGCCTGGGGGGGGGGGGGGAGAGACACAAGGCCAAGGCCAAGGAGGGTGTCATATTCTATTTGTGCAGTACTGCTGTTTAATTTAAGGAAAGATGTTTCCTGTATTCTTTTTGGTAGACGACATGGCCAGTAGTTATAAAGATATAAGATGTATGATAGGCACAAACAAGCTTTTGCTTCAGCCTTGATAAATGAGTGTACAATGATATGTTTTGAAATGATTATTTTTAATGACTGAATAAACTACCACTACTACAGCTTTTTTGTACATCAAAATGAAGTGTATAGGAAAATAATGATTACTTTCACTCATACATAATAAATGTAAATGTTTTGTTGTATTGTGTGCTTTGCTGATGGTTCCTACCTATTGGCATAAAGAAAACCTTCTTAAATATTTTTGGAAATACACCCACACACATTCAATCATGGAAAAGGGACTCACGTCTCTGAGTTGATCTTGTACCAAAGACAAGTCTGCAGGAGGTACCTGGCTGTTCTGTAGAGAGAGAAAAAAAACAAGGGTTTGAAGTAAACCTGGTAATATTATAGCATCCACACTTCCAACTGATCTGTGACAAAATAAATGTATATTTTCAGTTAGACTGGTTTCAAAGTTTAAAAAAACAACACACTGGATTGGATAAGCAAGTCCTAGTAAAAAAACATCAAATACGAGTGTGCACTGCTGTGTGCCACTGTGCCTCTTTTTTTGTTATTATAGACATAGCGCTATCGTGGAGGTGACTTTCAAAAATAATTTCACTTCAAGTAAAACTACAGACGGATCTGAAAGCTTTTGATCGCAATATTCCATGACACAATTCACTGTTCAATCCTTGGCTTGACATCAACACCAAGTCATATTAAGTTGTTTCTGAAAGAAAATGGCAGACTCCTGTCCTTTATAAGTATTGTTCTTATTGATATTCATGTCTGTTGTCATCACTTCTCTGGGCGGGCCAACATCGCAACAGAAGGTTTGCCACAGGCTTAAAATCACTTGTAGGGCTTTGCTGGTTGAAATGAATCTCCAGTATTTTTAATAATCAAAAAAAGAAAAGAAAGAAGTGATCAATCTATATGCACTTGTTTTTTTTCTGCAAGACCTTGTGCACCCTCTCTAGTGGGTGGGGCCAATCCCTCTACATCCGTTCTTAGGAGAAAGTCATCTCATAATTCTGTAAACCTGATCCTGAAGATCTACATGAGCTCAAACAAAACCCTGGACAGCACTGTAACATATAAGTGATCATCTCCGAGCTAAGGCCCTGTGAGCCTGTACTCTAGTAGACAAGCATCATGAGCTTGTCAACTTTTTCCATATGGATTTAAACGTATGCCCCACGTGAAGCTAAGCCGGCTAATAGCTCTTTGTGAATCCAAGAAACGAGAGAGAGAGAGAGAGAGAGAGAGAGAGAGAGAGAGAGAGAGAGACAGAGAGACAGAGAGAGAGAGAGAGAGGGTAGGCCGGGGGACTGTCTGTCGGTCAGATTATTTCTAGTAATGCGAAAGTTGCTGAGATAAGGGGCTTTGAGAAAGTGGAGAGCATTCACTGCAAAATTACCATGAAGAAATACAAGATAAGGAAGTCCAATTGCAGTGGGAGCTGAAAGACACTTGAAACCCAAAAGAAATACTACATGTCTACAAACAAACAAACAAACAAACTTGTTCCTATTCATTTGCAAACGCACACTTTACTTAATACTTCCCATACTCGGGTCTATAAATAGTGACATGAAAACCAAAGCAGGATTAATGCAAACATCATAGTAGAGCATTCCCTGTTGTCGTGGCCTTTATGATGAATACAAACAAGGGAACTTCTTGTTGAAATGGCATCTCTACCTTTCTAGCAATGTACACCGCTTTACTTTTTACCCCCTCTTCTTTTAGGTCTAGCCAAAACTGAATACAAAACAGGCAACAATTTTGATTACAGTTTTGTATATTTACAAACATAAGCGATAATGTGCCTTGAATTTTTTTAGTGTGCTCTCATTAAGTACAGAGCAGAGTAATTAAGTCTAAAGGAGCGGGAAAAATATGAAATATTTTGTACATAAAGCCCGTCTTCACCAGAGTAAACAAGATCCTCACAGCAGGGACGGTTTTTCCAGTTCAAACTGAGATAGAAGAAAATTAGAATATAAACAAACCAGAAAAGTTAGGTGAATTTTTATTTATTTTTTATATCCGAAATGAAGTTTGAAGAAGCCCAGAAGTGTGTGCTGTGAGCTTCTCAAGTTGTCAAGGGGAATCCTGATAGCGGCTCTCTAGTGTAGCGGGGGGGCCTTCTGTGCTCAAAGCATCAAAGGGCTGAGCAAGAATCAGCGCTGCCTTTTATTAAAAATGACAGCTTTTATTAAACTGTGAGAGAACTGAGAGGAAAACACAGAGATTTGACAATGGCTCCTGTACTGATGATTAAATGAATTATACAATCCTAAAGACAGAGTTGTGTTACTGTACAGGTCAGGTATTGATTGCTATAGCACCATGGAATAATGTTTATTTCCAATTTCAATTTTGTGCCGAGTATTATTTGCTATTTATTCAATTACAACAGTTTAGCAGGGCTGCTTCAGGTAGAACATAATGTATGCGCTGATGAGAACAATCAGAAGTCACACAATGCCACCTGGTGGACAACAGAATAACTACATTTGCATTTCTAAACAAGTCTCCATTCATGTAGTAGAGCCATTGTTAAATGGCTAAATGTTAAAAAAAATATATATATATATATATATATATATATATATATATATATATATATATATATATATATATATATATATATATATATATATATATATATATATATATATATATATATATATATATATATGATATCATTCCTAGGTGCACTAGGTGCTGATCTACAGAGGTGCACGACTATTCAGAAACCCAACCAGAGGAAAATGTCACACTAATTTGACACAGTTTTACAATGCATGTTCCTTTAAAGCACAGTTGTGTTTTGACTGTATTGAATTTCTGTCGATTCACCATTAAAATAAAATTTGATTAGTTAAACATTATTATAACAATAATTAAAATATGTACACTGAGTGCATCAGCACTATAGATATGGAAAATAAATGGTGAGAGATAGATGATTGAAGTAGTGACTTTACTGTATAAGCACTGGATGACTGATATGTAACCCATTAACCCTTTTCTTGACCTGCAACAGTAGTAGTATGTCAAACACAATATAAAAGCCAACTGCATTATTACAAGAGTCCAGATTCCCCAAAGAGATAACTGGTTGTGTGTGAGAAGGGAGATGAAGAAGTTGGTACCTACCACTGCCTGTGTTTCTAGTGACTGGCACCGGGTAGAAACAGTGGCCAGCTGGTTTTTCAGGTTCCCCGTCTCCTGCGACAAGTTCTGGACCAACGTGTCTCTCTGCTCGGCCTCCTTCCTCCGCTGCTCCAGCTGGGCCTGCAGTGATGCCACCACCTGTCATAGCACACACAGAGCCAAACACACCAGCCCCAGTCAAAACCGATACCTTTTAACCTTTGTTTACGCAGGAATAGGGTTGCAAAATTCCGGGAATTTTCAAAGTTGGAAACTTTCCAAGGGAATTAACGGGAATTAACGGGAATTTTGGGAATTAATGGGAATTAACGGGAATAAACCAAAAATTTAACAAATTCAAGGTTTGACCTTAACAGTGATTTTAAATATAGTCGGGGGAAATGTATATTTAGCATATTCTTGACTAAATAAACCAGCTTTCATGCTTTCACACTTGAGAATATGTGCTTTTCCTCAATCACATGCACACAGCACACTGCTTACTGCAGGGGTATTGAGGCCACGCCCCCTACATGCACTGTGCATTCCTCCATCACATGCACAGATGATTTCTAGAACCCTGGAGCATTGAGGCTACATTAAGCCCAGAGCACAAGACTTTTGTAGACACACATTTGAACATTTGAACTACATTTAAGTTTGAATATGATAGTCCATTAAATTTCCCTCAATTTCAAGTCAATTCCCAAAAATCGAATATTCCCAAAATTCCTGAGCGAAAGTTCCCATGGAAACTTTCCACCCCTTTGCAACCCTACGCAGGAACAATTTGCCGTCGATATTTGCTCTTCCACAGAGGAATTATCTGCTTGACACAAATGGCATTGCGTGGCTGGTGGCAGTCTGCTGGCTTTGCCCCGCTGAGCCGCTCTTGTTTTAGCACTTTTGTTGATGAAAGTTAATGAGAAAGAAGACGCGAGCGCGATTAAATCACACTATATGCAGTCACATTGTCAAATTGCCTATGTTTCATTTACCAGTGTATGGCATTTCCAGGGTTTTTAAGCCTGATGCCATTCTGACAGGGCTAAATTAGAAAACGATTTCTGCAACAATAGAAAAAGAGATTCCACAAGGGATAAGCAACAACCTCAAACAGATAGCATCAATTCCTCCCGGCAGTGTTGTCGTAAACAGTAAAAGGGCATGAATGCTAATGCAAACACAGAACCCACGACTGGTGAAAGATAGCTGGTGTATAAATATCAAGTGAGCAGAGAGGACGCACAGTGTGTTAGTATGCAGTTTCCTCTGGCTGTCTGTCTGTCTAGACATCCCTTAGTTGAGCTGCTGTCAAAATGGGACGGAAGCTATTTCCTCCCAAAACTGTTTGTGTGGCAGCTCAGTGGAATCCTAGTACAATTTTTTTCCCTTTCCCTGACAGTTGCTTGCTGCCAGCAATACATAATGCCACCGATACAATAGTGCAACAAATCTCCGACCAGGTTAGGAGGAACACTGTCAAAAGACACAGCTGTGGGGTATATATACCTCCTCATCCAAGGCAGAGAACTGCTGCCTCATCATGGGGATGTCCATATGTGTTTCTGTGTGAGCCTCTGGATGGATCTATATGGTCTACTACAGTAAATGTGATTTTGTTTTTTTCAAAACCATATATTCCTGCAGAAGTGTCATGTGTACATACCTCTCCTCCTTTTGCTGTCAGCTGCTTCCTCATCGTTTCTAGCTCCTGCTCTTTAACAAGCAGCTGCTGATTGTTTCTCTCACGCAGCGTCTCCAGGGAAATAATCCTCTGAAATAAAAATCAACATATGATACCATGCTGTAACAACAATCTTAAAAACAAAGCCGAAGAACCCTTACCTAAAACAGTCAAAAGACAAACAGACACATGCAGGAAGCTCAGACGTGACGTCGAACCCTGAACACTAGTTCCTTTACCTCCAGCAGCTTGCTTTTGTCCGATTCGGGCGGTTTGATGTGTCGTTTGGCCAGCTCGTCAATCTTTCTGCGGAGGTGAGCGTTCTCCTTCCTGACTTTGTCCATCTCCGCCTCGGCCTTGGACGCGGAGCTGCTGGATTTGAAACCCAGCCGGGAGACGATGGTCTCTTTAGCACCTTTAGATGTCATGGCTGCTCTGGTTGGTGTACAGGAAGTAATCCGGACTTCTACAAGGGAAACAATTACAATTCACAGACTTGTTAAAGACTGACTTTTGATGAAAACTTCACCTTCAGTTTGAGTGAAAATAGTTGAGTATTATAAAAAATAACCTTAAGGGAAAGCTCAAACCACTACACCCATTGTGAAACATCCCAACTGAAATACCAAAAAGCTGTCTAACAATGGTGCTCTGATGAAAATGAATATTAAAAAGTGAAATGAGGTTTGACAGATTTCTAGTGTAAACTGGTGTAAAACAAAGTAAACACATTTGTGCCTGCATCATACTTTGAATCTTTCCAGTCATTTACTGTTGAATGTATTAATCATAATTTTTCCTTTTTTTCCCGAGGTCATTCAGTATGGATTTAAAATCATATATACCAAATATGTCACGATTAGACTGACAGAGTTCTTGAACGTTGCATACACCCTCGCACCTGTCTCACGTCATAGCTTTTGAATAAACTGACAAACGTCACGTCTTCTTAATCGCAGGCTGTCTATTTTGAAACAACACTACGGAAACTAAGAGCATTGTCACAGATAAAAAGGTGAAAAGTATTTGACACTTACAGATAAACAACCGAAGTTATTCCCTCAATTGTCCGTGTCTGTGACAGTGACAACAAGACCGTTTTGTTTTCCAAGCAAACGTTTTCGTTTCCTGAAGTTTGAATTACAGCGCGTTCACGTCACATCCGCATTGGGCTGTAGGGGGGTGCGTGTGTTTACTTGATCCGGGGGACGAGAAAAAGGCGGGGCAGTGTAGAACATATAGCGATTTATTAACAGTTTTCTGCAGATGTAATTCAAAATAATGCCATTGTGTACTATATCAGTTTACTAACTATAGTTTTCACAATCCAATTACTCAGAAATTTGCTTTATTTGAGCTTTTTCTGGCCTTCAACGACCGATCGATATTTCCTACCGGACTGCCCTTTGCACTGGATGGAGCGCACTGACTGAGGAAACCTGGACTCCCCCCCCCGCCCCCCCCCCCCCCCTACACACACAAAAAAAACTGGTTTGTCATGAAATTCTACTTGCTGTAGTTTGGTCTGGCTTTGCGAGACTAGTCGTCAAATGGATCTGATCTGAATCTCTGTGTAACGTTGTACTGTATATTGCCCGTGGAACCTTTACAGACACATCATATAGGCTATTAAAAGACAATTGTATGTTAATTTCACTGGCAGGAAACCGCTTGAGTGCAAGTAGCTATATTGCTTGCGTGTTGCTCCCCCATGGTTGCTCCATGATAGAAAACTGCAATCCATTATCAGGGAGTCATAATAAGAGATAGCTGCCCGGGGCTAATGCATGGACATATAGCCTAAAGAGGGGGGCTATAGCAGGAAATTACAATTTAGGACCCCATGATGACCATTAGCCTACCTTCCTAAATGAATCTGAAAAAAAGCACACAAATAAATACTCCCAACCTGGCAATGATGTACTCAATATAATATTTTTTTCCTCCATGTTTTCTTTAAAACACATTTCATCCTCCAATAGCATGGTTTACCAGCCTACCATGTATTTGAAATAAAAGTGCAGGATGACATGTTTATAAGTCAAGTGTTTCACTGTTAAATGAAGTAGCACCTCAACAATTTCACTGGTTTCTGAATTAAAGTACTATCTTATCTTATCTAAACCCAGTACAGACAAACCATTCATAGTTCAGCAGCAGCAGCAGAAGATGATGAATTAAAGCTCAATGTTTCGGCCCCTGTCCTCTCTGCAAACAGAGGCAGTGATTAAAGTCAGTACACTATAAGTACAACACTTAATGCCCGCTCGTCACTCATATCACCCATTCACTCTATTTCTATACATTTACCATGTGCGTGTGTAGCAGTCTGTTTCATAGCCATGTTATTATTTAGTGGCAGCATTGAACCTTTATAAATGTTTATGTAAGATGAGAGTAAAAACACTTGCACACCGTGTACTACCTCACTGATAATCATTTATTAGAAATGAGGCAATGTTTCAGTCAACAGACCTTCATCAGGCATGGTTGCATCTTAAAACATAACTGTATATGCGAGGGATGCAAACTGAGGGCAGTCCCGATTGCTGAGCACCTGGAGATACTCAGTGCTTTTTGAACAATGCAAGTTGAGAGTGGAACCGGAAGCCAATAAAAACAGTTAATCCAATATCCGTCTCTGTTTGTTTATGTATTGCAATAATAAACTGATACAAACTACATCACAATTTTAAAGTTCTTTTATCATTAAATTTGAGAAAAAATTATTCATTCAATCAAACACGACTGTGTTTCTATTCCATGAAATGTTTCACAACAGGTAAAGTTGGACATTTCTTTAGTGGGCCAATTGTTTTGGGAGTCATATTGCTACGTATGTGGTCGTCTTGTTTCTCCCCACACTGACGACAGTTTGCCACAGTGGCATTTAAGGATAAAAATAACTCCACTAGGTACAACAATGAGTAATACATTCATTCCAACCAAATGCTAGTCCTGACTCCTGAATTCCTTTATGTCCCCAATCTGATATATTTAAAAAGCCTTCTAAGGTTTTGTTTGCAGAGACAGGCTTTTGTGCTCACATGATTGTCCTATAGCTTTCATTACAGGGCAAGTTACGCAAGTATTTCAATATTCCGGATTTGATTTGATCTGGCAAAAAAGCTGCAAACCAAAAATAAAATACACATGAATGGTTTCAATTACCCACTGCCTGCATTAGATATTCTCTGGACCTCTCTTGGGCTTTGTTGTAAGTACACTCAATCCATGTGTTAAGTACCCTCCTGTTGCAAACTTTTGAAGTTCGTCTAACCTTGCCTTCAGCAGAGGAACAAAGTATTTTTCAATCTGTTATTGTGGCAAAGAGGCAGACTATATTCGATATGCTCATGATTAAAGCTTTTTTTTTTTTTGGAAGTGAATCAAAACCCGGTCAATTCATCAAGATGCAAAACCATTATTCCCTGATAATCATTCTGGGTTTGTTCACTAGCCTCTCCAGCAGCAGCTCCCAGCAGAGGAGCAACAGGATCAGTATGAGGCCTCCTTATGGTCGGGCCAGTAATGGCCTGCTTGGGCAAATGGCATCCCATGATGCATTTCTTTTTTTTTTTTTCTCGTTCCATCAAAGCAAAGTATCTTTTTGGAGACATGGAGAGTAGTACTTCTTGTCATGGAGTGCCAAAACGTCGAGGCCATGTATTCCATGCTTCGGCTGGAAAACTCTTCCAACCATGTTTTGTCAGGCAATATAATTAAAGACTCCCGAGAACCAACAGCATGACAATTAACATGTCACAAATTTAGATGAGGTATGAAATGTGCAGAAAGGCTATAATTTATCTGGGACCTAGGCTATGGCAAAAAATAAAAATAAAAATCCTTTTACTCAAATCTATGTGATTCACTGAGATTCACTCACTAGGGGCAGGGGGGAGCTCGGTTCGTTGATTAGTCTCATGGTGAGCCATGTCCGTATCATCAGCAGCGGCCAGGCAGCTTCAACACTTTCCAGCTAGACCTCATGCTGCCCTGCGTCACTGCCTGGAGCTTGGTCACTGGCCTGTTATAGAGAGACACACTTCAGTCATGGCTTATGAATTAGCATTACACCGTATGCCTGAAAAGCACACTATCAGTGCAAGGACCTTCTGTGGCCCCCCGGAAGAGCCACACACTCATAATAACCCAAATCACCTTGATGAGATCAGAGCACTGGAAACTTTAATGAAATCATGGTGCAGCAGGTAAACAGTGGTGATTTGCATGTTCTCCTTTGTTGCTATATTTTCCAAACGCATAGAGGTCGGGTGGGTTGGAGATTCAAATTGATTTGCATTAATGAGTGTCAGTCTAGACAGGCAGTACTGTGCAAGTTGTCTCCCAGCCTGGAATGCTCGGATGGGTTGATAGCTACCGCCCCCGTGACCTCGAAAGATAAGTAACAGAAAATAAGCATTCTTACACCAGCGACTTCTAATTGGAAATATTACACAGAGAAAAAAGAAACAAATGCACAAAACGGAGACTGCAGCAATAAAGCCTCTAGAAATCTTGTCTAAAATTGTAAAAATCAATATACGATATCAAAATTGGGTGTCTCAATAAGCTTTTCCAAAAATCTGATTGAAGATAAATGTTCATAAATATAATAAAACTTTGTTAAAAAAGGCTTTCCTACTGTGTAGAGCAGACTGTTTGACAGGACTGTGTGGTGTGGCAGTATCATACGGTCTCCATAGCAACATCCATTATTTCTGTAGAATGTTCAGGCAGGGAATTGCCATGATTGGTTCAAAATACTTATTGTGTAATAAGAACCAGAGCATAGTCCGCCTCAAACAGCCTTTCTGTAAAGTTTATCAAACTTAAATGACAACATCCTTAATTTGACTTGATAAATAACTCTTTTCAGATATCTTAGAACTAACTCCCCAGATGACATAATTAGAAGGGTTTTGTGGATTTTACAGGGGCTTTAACGATATGTGCAGAACTACAGCAGTAGCCTTCTACAGTAATCACTGCTGCAAAACACCATTGAACAAAGTGAGATTCATAATATATTTATATTTTATTGGGATTCACACACATTTCAAGTGGCACATCAACTGGAACTCACCATTAACACACACACACACACACACACACACACACACACACACACACACACTAACTGACAAACACACAACTGTCTGAACAAAGAAACACTGATGCTTTTTCACCCTGTAACAAATTAAAAGAATGAGAAAGCAGGAGCCGGAGTTCTACTAAAATACTTCTACTGACTGTGATGTCCACACACAACTGTAAAAGACTATTTTCAATATTGCTTTGCCGATGCGACCCAGCAAAAGATCAGTAGCCTGCCTTTCTCTCCACTGCAAATGAAAGCAGCATGTTACATTCTACAGCTGCACATTTCTATTAAATTGCTGACTCTTTTTCTGTCAGCATGACCAAGCATATACTCAACGTCTGTCCATGTTTTGCTTTATATTTGTTGTTTATAATATGTGTTGTTGTTTCACCCCTTGACCAGTCACCTCTGTAAAAGTGCTTTCTGACAGGTAAAGCACCTGAAACATGGGTTGTTTGTTTTGACCCTAATATGTTTTACTAGCAGTATGTTACCTAAAAGGTCTTAAATCCTATTTTCAAAAAACAGCTATTTTCCTGTGAGTGGCGAGGTCGACAGTTTTTCGTATTTTCTTTCACAAGAGAGGTTTCTGTCGATGATGTTGTGTTTGTATTTGCACAATGTTTAGAAAAAACCCTGAACCTGTAAATGTGAATAATGTAGCAACCATGCAGTGTTAATAGAGATAATTCACTATAGCTCTAGCCTTTTTTACACTACGCTACCCAGCTAGTGTGAAATCTGCTAAATCTGACAATACTGTTCACACCATAAACAACTGCAAATCGGAACAGCAGCAGTAAACAAATGATTAAATTAATCAACAAAATCAGGTCATCACCCCTCATTTAAATCCATGTATGCGTTCATTATCCTGTCATTTAGGTAAATGCTCGGTGCTTAATAAACATCTACTATGAAATATCCAGTCCAATGCATATGAAAACCAAGCATTAGATAATACAAATACCTTAAAGGTGGAGTCAGCGATTCTGCTGCTTGTTGACAAATCACTTTTTTTCAAAATCAGTGAATATCTCTTCATGATCCCCTACTCGTCCATATTGTGTGTGTGTGTGTGTGTGTGTGTGTGTGTGTGTGTGTGTGTGTGTGTGTGTGTGTGTGTGTGTGTGTGCTTAAAAAAGTCTAGTGTTAATACAAAGCCTAGGCTCGGTAAACAAAGGGTAGGCTGTGTAATGAAAGGGGGCCCACCGTAGCTAAAAAAATGCTCCTTTACAGAGCCTAGGCTGTATATTAACAAGTGCCCATACAAGGTACATACAGGTAGAGGATGAGGAGATATTCACTGATTTTGACATCCATTTATTGATTTTTATTGAACAAGCGTTCTCCAGAATTGCTGACTCCACCTTTTATTTAAACAGATTATTTCTATGCTCATAAGTCAGTTTGGTTGGAAGGGTTTACACATTCCTGGAAGGGTTTCAGAGCCCATATAGTGGACGTCACTATTTTTGGATTTAATCGTGGCAGAGAATTGTGGCTTCTATAATTAATAATTGTCCTCAGTTCTTATTACTTCTTCCCCCTCCGCTCATTTCGTCCTCCTGGTTTGTCTCTTATCTCAGTCCAGCTCGTCTCTCTTCATCTCTCACTCTGTCCCCCTTTTCCTTCCCTCTCTTTCATCCCCTCTTTCTGCTCTCACGCCTTTTCCTTTTCCCGCCATCTCGCCTTCTCCCATGATGCCTGACTGATTTTTATTACACTGGCTGATCACAAAAAAATGCTCACTGGGCAACCTCTACTAAAGATTGCAACTATGATCAAAACACTTTTCAAACTATAAAGATGCTCTTTTTTTCGTTTTTTCCTCTCTCTTTTGGCACTGAAATGAAGACGCACCATTTATGCCAGGGGAATTAAATATCCAAGCCCTGTTTTTTTCCCCTCTGTGTGAATTCCACATTTGACATTTGTTTATCCTCCAAGAAACACTTGCATCCACACACACCCTCATTCTGCGCCTGGTGCCCCTTGTGAACTCACTGGCATTATTTCAAACCTCCTTCTCCGTCTAATGATTCAAATATTGCTCTTCACCCTCCAGAAAACCAGCAGCCACAGCCATGCATGTTCTAAGTCACTGTACCCACACACACACACACACACACACACACACACACACACACACACACACACACACACACACACACACACACACACACACACACACACACACACACACACACACACACACACACACACACACACACACACACACACACACACACACACACACACACACACACACACACACACACACACACACCAATAAGCCAGAGTGTAAGGGGAGCAGAAGTGGAGGACTGGTAGTAAGATTGAGATGTGACTCGGACCGTGAGTTTGCAATCTATTAACGGCCCTAATAGGTATTCCCTGGGACTCTGTGTTTCAAGGTGAGAGAAAACGTTTTTGAAAAAAAACTGCTTAAAGCTTGATGAAATGTTGCACTAGATCGATGACATAAGAGAAGGGCTGGGGGTTGATATTTTTGTGTTGCCATCAAATAAACAGCCGTTATCCCACCAGTGTAATAATCATGTACAACAGAAATACTCATTACACACACAACGTAATTAATGAACCAACAAATCCTGCCAAGTCGAAACTCTGACGGATTCCAAGCTTGATTTCCCCGTGCTGTTCCAATGGTGGGCAAATTTAACAGAGATAAAGCTAATGAACTGCTCTGCTTTCAACCACAGAAAACCCAGGCACACACTGTCTGAGAGCCTATTACGCATTGGACAGCTGAAAGATGAATTGAAGTATTGTGTCCCAGCATGTGTGTCTTTTGTGCTGTGTGCGCCCCAACTGTTAGAGCATTGTTTTTACCGTTATTTCTTGTTTTGAATGTATTAAATATAGCTTTTATATGAAAACCAGTCAATCGTATTCACTGATAATAAAGTGCCCTGTTTTTTCTATTTAACATGAATAACCTTATTTCCCCAAAAAAAATTCACAGGACAACACTTTTGATTACTGAATACGTCTGTCCCTTTGAGTGGGAAACCGTTTGTTTTTAATTATTTCTGTACAGTGTGAAAATCAATCAACCACAGCCTTGAAACTAGCTTCAGTAGCCTATTCATCATATGTGTGTGTTTTGTTTTATCAGTAGCCTACGTGGTAATGCATTTCCAATTACAGGCCTACAAATTAAAATGCACACAGGTGCTGGTTAGAAGCACCCAGAAAGCTTTAAGTATATTATATGCTGAACAATATTAGATTTCATAAATGTGTGAAATTGTCTACACTCATGCAAAGGAAGAAATGTAGTGGTAGAAAAAGCATCAACAGTGAAAGATAAACATTACGTGCCTTTATGAGTTACAAGAGTAAGTAGTTGCTCAAATAAACACATAAGATAGTCCACATAAATCAAAGCCAAAACAATTCAATACACTACACAACAGTTAATGAGCCCACCAGTAAAGAAGCAGTTACTTAAAATGTTATATCAGCAACTCATTAACCCTAGACAGCTACTAGGCTATAGGCTAATGACTAGCTTAGCACAAAACTGAAAAGATTAAGCTCAAGAATCAAGATAATGTCCTATAAGGGTATTTGGGGAGTAGTTAAAAATGGCCTCATCTTTTTTTTAAATTTAGTAACAGACCTGTCAAAAGTCTGGGTGTAACAATGTCATCTCTAAATGTTGTTGAATGGGGCAAGTAAGGGTCGCTGCTAGCAACAGCATGTTCAACTAAATTACAATGTGTATAATCAGACAAAAAAACAAACGTAAACAAAAAACTACTGGGAACCAATGAGCCAATGATTTATGGTGCCTGCGTGGCTGCAATGATAATAACCTGTGTTGCTTTGTCTGAGAATAAAGTAAGATGTTCACATTAATAAAATAAAAAATTCCGATGTGTTTTCTTGATCAAAGTGGACCCTGCTCAAGGCTGCACATTACCACTCTCTTTGTGTTCCTATAGTTTTCTACTGCTTCTCAACAGCACTCCTGAGCGTTGAATGAACAACAAATGTAAAGCTGAGAATCTTTTTTTTTTTTTTAATTTTTCCTTTATTTATCCTCCAGAGATCATTGAAGTTGTGACCCTCGTTTACAATGACGTGGACTAGAGAATCAAGTGAATGGCACAGCAATCAACAGTTCTTTCAGCAGTCAGAAAAGAAGCTTTTACATTGGTGCAATTGGCTTTTCCTTTATAGGCCTACCGAGAAATGTGGCCTACCGAGAAATGTGCACTTTCTGCTTAAGCCTTGTGAAAAGAACCACACATTTAACACTGACACAAATTGGTGTTAAATACCTAGAAATACTGTATGCCAAAGGACCAAGGACCATATCTTAAGAAAGGCACCTTGCTACAGAGATCGTACTCAAGGCTTTACAACACCTCCACAACTTAATTGATGCTTTTCTTTGCCCTTTGTCAGAGGTTTGTGTTCGTCTTAGTCACCTAAGAACATATGAAAGGTCGGTGAACTACAGTGTTGGGAAAGTTATTTTTCTACGTGAACTAGTTCAAAGTTCAGTTCATACACTTTACAATGAACTAGTTCAGTTCATAGTTCATAATTCAAAATTCAGTCTTAAGTTCGCATATGTTTTCTTCAAATTTCTTGTTTAGCAGTGTCTGTACTTTTTCCCTTGATGGCACATTTTTGGATGGCTGCAACCCCTTAATTAAGTTGATGCAAGCTGGGCTGTCCATTTTTCTCAAAGGCTGCAGGTCTCCGACATCTACTGCAAAACCAGTTTGTCCAGCTGCGGCTGGGAGATGGAGACCACGGAGCCTCTACTGTACGTCGTTAATGCGATAACTGCTGCATTAATTTGTTTTTGTTTTTTGCCGCGGTGTTTCGCATTTGATGAGGCATCGGCGGTGCGACGCTGTGGTGGCAGGTGTTGCCAGATTGGGTGTTTTTCCGCTACATATTAAGGCCTGTTTACGCTGTCTTTTAGCGGGGTTTTCTATGGAAAACTTTATGAACGATTGAACGACTGTAAGAGCGCCGTTCACAAACGCCAGAATGAACGCGTTCGCAATATCGTTCATCAGGCAGAAATACATACGTTCAGTTCACGTTCGCCCCCAATATGAACAAGTTCATGAACGATCGTTCATTGAACACGTTCAGGCACAACACTGACTACAGCATATGGACAACTGTGTGCTTTTTCATTTACACGTACCAGGCGGTATTTCATTTTTAACATTTAGAAATATATCAGTTTTTCTCCTTTGCGAAGTTGTGGTGCTGATGTATGGGATCTATCTTTGGAACTCTCTGAGGCAAAGTTTTAGTCCCTTAAGCAGATGAAAGATTATTTTGTAAAAGTTTGTGCCATCGTCGAGAAGGAGCTTGAGTAGTCGACATCATTAGTGTAAAGAATGAACATCAGAATGTCACGTCTGGTGGGTCTTTTTGCCTTCCTTCCAGAATCACTGAGGTGTAAGCTGTAAGCCCTCTCGTCTGCCAAACCTCTCTCTCTAGCTCTGAGCAGTGCAGCAAAATGTGTTGGTCATCCAGTTGGCAAGGGTCCTAATGACAGACAAGGCACTGAACTCGTGGGCTTGCGTGCACCCCGAGAAAGGCACAAACCACTGTGATGGTGCACATCACATGCAAGAACATTGTGCCCAATTACCACCACCTGTCATGCAAATGAGGTCGTTGCAATTGTGATGCTCTCCGAAGTTGGACTGTGCTCAGAACAGCTCATTAGATGGAACCCAAAAATGGCACAAAAACACCCCAAAAATGTTAAGTTTAGCATGTCACGGCTCCACTACATGTTTGAAGGTTTGTACGGGATGTATTTTCCTCTTATCTATTTGAACATACAAATGTACGTATTCAAATATTGTAACACATCCCAATGTTTTTCCCACATATTTTCATCTACCGGCTCTGTGAGCTATTACTTATACCTTGGACATGATACAGGAGGTGACATTAAAAAGTAATTCATCATAAATTACAATGAAACTGAACTGGCTGTTCTCAAGCAAATATGAACAGGTTTAATCCAATAAAGAAGCTTGACCCACTGCAATCTCTTTGCATCTACCATAATGTTTACTACATTTGTTGACTCCGAGGGGCAGGCGGTAAAATTACATGACGTCTAATCGACACCCCATTATGCAAATCAGTATATAGTTAGTTTTAAGTTCATCTCTCCAGCTCTTTCGCCTGGCCAGCTGAATTTGTGATGAGGGTAAATCTTCCCTGAATTGTAGTTTTAATTTGAGGCAGCGAGTGTGCTGACTTAACCATTAGCAATTCCGCGGCTGCCGAGAATGTACAGATGCAGAGTGTGTTGACTACATCAATAAGAAAATATGCTGGGCTTCCTTGAGGCAGGATGACCAGATATGAAAATGCTGAATAAAACATGGAGATAGAAAGTCTATGGAGTATGATTCCTGTCAGGGCCAGCACTAAATTTTTGAGGGCTCTAAGCACTCATTTTAATGTGTTACAGGCACGTAAAGACATAGCATATGATTTTTGCATTGTGAAAACAATTAGAGCAGTTTATTAACCAACCTCCCAATGTAATTTATTGAACCAGCAGTGTCAGCAAACTGTCAGAGAATAGCTTGTGGATATACAGTACTTATCCCAGTTTGAGTTTACTTTACCTCTCGTTACATCTTATATCACATCAAAATCACATCATTTCATATCGTATCATAAACAACCACAAATCTGATCCGCTGTCTTCTATCATGCTGATGTGGTATTCTGTGTGAACAGAACATGTTAAAAACATTATGGAAGGAGTCTACACTTTGAATTTCACTGCGCTAGGATTCAATCTTTATGGTAGAGAAAGCCTGCTGTCAACGTAATGTGTGTGCCTTATCCAAATGGTTACATCATGTAAGGCTAACACACACATTCATGTAACTTTAATGAATGTGTCTGTTAGCCAGGAATAAGAATTTAAAATAAATTATACGTGTACCACTAACCTGACATAAATATTACATCTTTGAACAACGTGAGTCATTCAACACATTTCAATAGCAATCAGTCAAGAGCAGACCTTACAGTTTTTGCCGATTGCTTACACACATGTTGCAGACTTTGGCCCACTGTGTCAAAACTTAACACACAGGCCGAATGAGACAAAGCACATGGAGATAATCTTCTAACTTATATGGCAAAATGAAACTCTTGAAACAAAACCTAACAATCCCATTTCAAAACTGTTTTTAGCATCAAAACGATACACACATGCACCTTTGAATTACTCTTTAGTAGCAGCAACAACACACAGATGTGCTTTATGCAAAGCACAGCTGTATTCAGTACTTTGGATGGTTTTTTTACTTTAAAAGTCTCATACTGATTTTTTTGTGAAAGATTGATTCACTACAGTTCATCTAGACATATGAAAATAAAAATAAAAAAGCTTCTGAAAAAAAAGTGTATTTTGCAATGTCATGGTTTTGGCAAACAAAAAAACAAGAGGTAGGATGCAGTTCAAAAAGCAATTCAGTGTATCACTATACTGTAACCTCTGAAACAATTACGAGAAAATGAAAGAAACAGTGTTGTACAGAATGGGGCAGATGGATTATGCATCATTTGGATACCGCCTCACGTTTGCGTCTGGCCACATCGCCTCATCGACATCACATGCAATGTCATCCTTTGAGAACCAACGGTGAAAATATTCCTGATATCCAGTCTAAATGACCTAATTATGGAGCTATTATGTAGTTGGGCTGGACTCTCTGCCCAGGCTCATATATTGATAGGCCATTATCTATAACATGGTCCACTATAGTGACCCTGTCTCCGTCTGTTGCCTTCTTTGTCCTCGTCCTCCTACCGCTCTCTCTTGTCCTTTTCCCCTGACTGTTACTGTCTCACAAAGAAGCTGAGCTCACCTGAAGTTTATTTGTAGTGCTAAGACTCACACTGATTGGTATTCAATTAGCTTTATTTTGTATATTTCATGTGTGTGAGTCTGTGTGCTTTTCCAATTTTAGTTGTGTTTTGTATTTTAAATAGATGTGTTTTCCCAATGATTGCAAGAGATTTCAGTTTTGAACAATGTGTCTTATGTAAAGAACTGTGTGTAGTGTTTTGCAAGAAGTGTTTTGGAGAATTTCAAACACAGTGCAAAGCATATTTTGTGTTTGTGGGGTTGGTGCTTGTGTTTAGGGCATGGTCACCAAAGTTAGAGGTTGTGATGCTTTGGGCATAGCAACCACTATTAGTGTGTAAGCAATCGGCAAAAACTGTAACACCTGCCATCATTACCAGTCCGCAGAAATTGTGAAAAGAAATAGAAGATGGAAAAAAGGGCAACTCTATTGTATAAATATAGACCTAAAGGAGGTGCCACTTTTCTTGTGTTTTCCACCAGTTGTAGTCCTCCGAACCAGGGAAGCAAACTAAGGATAATTTACAACAGTGCAGTGTCTGTGTGTTTGCATGCCTCTTGGGGTGCATTCTTGTGGGCCACCACTTCCAAGCACAGTAACTGCACTAACAGACATGATGCACCAAAGCCTGGCTGGCAAGAGTGTTCTATAGAATCGCTGATCCAAAGAACTTCCCACTCACTGCACTCCCTTGGGTCCTCAGCAATACACTCACCAAGTGTGAAGTAGATGGCAAGAACGGTTGGCACTGTAAATGTAAATCTGTTTGTACAATAGTAGAAAAGAGTGAATTACAAGCTCTCAGAGCCCATGGTAAAGATACTTAATCTATGGCACAATGATATTTAAAGAGAAAGACAACAAGCGCTCGCATTTGAAAAGCTGAAACATACTTTTTTATGTCATTTTGTTTTTTTTGTCGATTCCTTAAATGATTATCAAATTTGCAGTCGCTACTTTTCCTGTCAATCGTCTTAACCAAGTGCATCACTTACGTGTAAAGTCTCTGTCAAACACTGATTGTTAGTATGGCATTTTGTAGGCGCCTGTGTTGCTTTTGTCTCTAGCTGCACACATTAATCCCTGTATACTCATCGACATCTTGAGTTGAGTGGATATATTTTGTGCAACATTTTCTACCTGCTTAGTCCCCAGACAAACATTTGGTTGGATTTCATTGATTACACACGAGTGGCCACCATGAGTAGAATAGATGAGTTTGTGTGGAGTACCACTACGGCTCCAAAGTAGCATTATCTAATCCCTTTGCTAAATAACTACAGGTTTTGGTACATTTCTGCCGCCCTTCAATTGCTCTTTACATATTTGATTTGAACTGTGGAATCCTCTTGCTAGGATCCTCTAATCGGGTTATATAGAGAATGACTCCGGAAGCTTTCAAACTCTCGGTGGGTTAAATGTCTAATTATACTCAGGCACAACACACGGGGATGATGTGTGATACATCATCCCCTTTATGGGAAAAAGCCTGACACATTTTGCAGAAAAGGGGGAACACTTTGAAATACTGAAAAGGTGAAGAGACAGCAGAACGGCACTTGAAACCTTTACATACTCCGACAAGCTGCATTATATTTGTATATGATTAAAGCTGGGGTGGAGGATTTGGGGAGAAAATGGCAGTTGGGATAGAGATTCGAATCCAAATACCTTAACCGCTCCACTTGTTCTCTTTGGTCCCTCCCCTATGGTCCCTCCCTGACACGCTCTACACCAACAAAGTCGAGCCAAAGTGAATGGACAGTCCCAACAGCCAATAAGAACAGAGAATCGGAGCCTCCCTCTGATTGGTCAAAGTGTACAGCTCATGTTAATTTTGACTAATCAGAAATCACATACCCCAGCTTTAATAAGTTTTACAAATGTGTTATAAGTAAAGCTTTCAGTAAATCATGAAATGCTCATTAACAAATTATTGGTAAATTATTAAGAAGTCATTTACAAACCTCTCTGAATCCCCCTGATCTAAAGTGTAAACCATTCATTAGGTAGATATGTGTAGTAGGGCTGTCCTCGCTGAAAAATTTAAATACGCGAATCTGATTGGTCGAATCTTGCATATAGTCAACTAATCTCAAATCAAGCAATTTTTTCCTGCTTATTGATCCATAGTTCGTAGTTGGCAGGGGGCTACTACCACCACACATCACCGATGGCATGTTCTTCATCAACACAACTTTCCCAACTCCTTCAACCTCCATTTCAAAATTCCTGTTGGTGGACCCTGAACCTTGTCAGGATGAGAAGAAGATCATCCGAAAGATTAATGCCACCCAGTCACCGAGAGCAATTCTGCTTGTGGAGAGAAAACTCTAATATTTGTTGAGATTGATGGGCTTGATCACATCCAGCAAATGTGTTAATATTTCTTGTCTTGTGCAGAAAGCCTCCTTCCAGCCAGCCTGGAACCATGCAGCAGAGTCAGAAAGAAAGGAGGGGGACAGCCATTATTGTTTCAAAATTGAAGCAGTGTGGGATCAGAAGCACCTTATTGCTTCTCTTAAATTATGAAAATGGTTTGTGATGATTGCTGTTTTAAAACTCAGTAATAAGATCCACTCTGGTATATGTTCCAGACACCATTAGGTTTCCTCAAAAAAGTACCCGAAAGCAAGAAAAAAAAACAAGATTTTTTCTACTCTCGGTTACTAACCTGACATTCAGGTAAAGTGTGGATATACACACAATGTGGATTTACACACAAGGATTTTTTTTTATTTGAAAGTTATATAGCCGACAATTTATTCATAAGTAAAACACAATATCTATTTATCTACCTATCTATCTATCTTACTGCACAAGATCATCTGGGCTTATCAAGCTCACCAACCCACGCTCCAGGACTATCTTCGGCCGAAACTCCTTTCATTTTGCAGCAGCTTTTGACTGTAACACCATTCAAGACCCTAAAAGTTACAGCTTACATCACAGTCTGCCTTCAAGCAGAAACTTAACAATGTTTTAGTAGACCCCCCCTGCTCCTGTTGATTCCCCAGTTTCTCACTTGCATACACCCTTCACACACAATACAACATTGACACATCTTAATTTATTTTTCCCACCCAGACACACGCATGCATGCACAAACGTGCACGCAGCACACACGCACGCGCACTCAAACACACACGCGCACTCACACACACACACACTCAAACACACACGCGCACACACACACACACACACACACACACACACACACACACACACACACACACACACACACACACACACACACACACACACACACACACACACACACACACACAGACCTTTACCATTACTATTTTTAGCACATTTGTGTTTTCTATTTTCTTTCTGTACATAGGCTGTGCATTTGTGTATCTGTTGTATATTTGTCTAAGTGAGTCACACATGTCTATTCGTTATTTGTACCTTTATTCCTGCTGGGGCCTCTTGGAACAATATTGTAAATAAGAAACTGTATCTATCTGTCTATCTGTCTGTCTGTCTGTCTGTCTGTCTGTCTGTCTGTCTGTCTGTCTGTCTCTGTCTCTCTCTATCTATCTATCTATCTATCTATCTATCTATCTATCTATCTATCTATCTATCTATCTATCTATCTATCTATCTATCTATCTATCTATCTATCTATCTATCTATCTATCTATCTATCTATCTATCTATCTATCTATCTATCTATCTATCTATCTATCTATCTATCTATCTATCTATCTATCTATCTATCTATCTATCTATCTGTATCTTGAATTTACACTAAATAAATAAAAACTTTTTTGGAACAAGACGAAGTTTCAGGGGTTTAGTATGTTTAATGATATGCTAAATCAAGTAATTTGAGGCTCTGGCCTGACCTTTTTCTTTTTTAATTTGGCCTGAGTTTACCCGGCTTACTCTGTAATTAGTGTAAATATACTTTGGCTATTGAACGTTCTTTACACACCTCTGTACATACCCTCTCGAGTACACGTCATACGGTACTCACAGTGATCCTAGCCAATGCTTTAGCATTAGATTACATGCCCTAAAAAGATCGCTTGACCTTAATTCAGAAATCTGAAAACAATACATTTCTGCTTGCCTTCTTTCAATGGATTACTTTGTCGTTGCCCTACTTACCCATTTTGGGTGAAGGAAATTCCATTACATTTGAATATACGGCACACAGTCTGTTAGGGCAGAAACAGATTACAGTTTTTCGCAGTTGCTTTGGTGCTTTTCTCAGATCAGAATGAAAATTCTCATAACTATTAGTTCAACCTCTGCAACATTTAGTCATTTGAGCACATCATAGTAGCAATTTCTCCTTCATGTCAGTCAAAATGAACTACTACTACTACTTATGGATGCTGAATAGTCGTTCCCAATAAAACTAATAGTCTTCATTTCATTGCTTGAGTCATTACATACAAAATTGTTGAACTAGTTATCAAATTCTGTCAAGCTAATTTTATACCTTTCTTTATAATTTTTCACGTATTCAGTGTATTGTACTCACTTACTCCCCTAACTACAGCAATTTGTAACTTTACTGTAGTTTTCAAATGGCTGTGCAAGTAGTGTATAGTGCTGTCTTGAGCATTTTCAGGTAGTGTCACCGGGTTCTGACCTTTTTTTTTGCATTGGAAAACACTGAGAGAATAAACTGTCATAATGAAAACATGACAAAGCCATTTGACTATCTTGTTCGTAAACGTTGGTGTCAAGACTTCTCATTTTGATGACACTGGCAGTTTCATTGACATGAATACTTGCTTTTGAGGAATAGACTATCCATTTTGAGCAAGTGACGTACTTTTGCAGGTTATCCACTAGGTTTTGCAGTTAGCACTAATTGTTTTGAGAAATGCACTAACTGCTGTGCAAATGTGAGAAAAGCACCAAAGCGACTGAGAAAAACTGTAAGTTAAAAGGAAAATTTTAGAAGCCATTGATTTGTTTTGTAATAATTATTTGTTACCTCTGTTTATTATGATTTTCACAAAAACAGGTACAGGAAGTACAAGGTCTTCATATTCAATCATGACTATTTTTTTTTATTTTTTTTTTTATATTATATATTTTTATTGTCACAGGCAATTTATATCCTCCAAAGGGGGAATCGTTGCATACAATCGGTGTATATGCATGTAGGTATGTGTAGATATATACCGATTGTATGCAACGATTCATGACTATTTGTTTGTGAAAAGGTCCTCTGTGAATTCTGACTCAGCAGTTACCCTAATCTCTACACAGTGTTGAAATGTATTTTTTTCTTTCTTTTTAAGCTTCCTTTTGTTTTCCAACCTGAAATGTATTTGTTTTGGTTTACCCATCCTCGTCACAGCTGAGCAGACAGACAGGGTGACGGACTAATTGATGAACATTAACCTGAGAGCTAAAGAGCCAGATATTTCCCTAAGGCTGGTGCAGAGCCAGACAGTGTTTAGAAAGAGAGCAAACATTGGACTGACATTCACCAGGACCTGTATCTAGTTCAAAATATCCACTTAAAAAAGGTGACAATGAGTCAGGGCTAATATGTTAACAGCTAATTTCTGCTGCCCCAAATTGGCCTGGAACAAAAAAGAATTTCATGTTTAAGGATGACTTAGGAGGGACATTATTAACTATGGGCTCACGGTGGGGACTGGAAGTAATGGGGACACAGTGGGGAGACAATGAAATGGGGACACAGTGTGGGAATCGTAGACCTTTGATACAGCACATAGCACATCCAATGTACTGTACGGCATGTAGGCAATGCATCTCAGATGATGTAGGCCGAAACAGTACAGTATAGTCACCTGACCTTAATCTTTGACTTGTTATTGATGAGACGAAAAGGCAAGGGAAAAAAAGAAGAACTTGGAGCAAACTGAAGGTTGCCCTGTATTTTGTAACTGCTATCAGAAGGAAACATTCCTGAGAATGTTCCAATGGGCAGTCCTTTTGAAAGCTCTAATGTGTGATGAGTCAAATCAACAGGCAAGACAATGACTTCACATTGATGGTACTGCTGAAAATGTCACATCATTTTAAATTTTCTCAACTTGATCAGGCCTTCATTTTACCCACCCAGAGGCACTATCTTAGTTCAGTTAGTCATTGCGTACCAACATGTGGTGTTCGGGAAACCATACATATGTACCTACCAGCAGAGCACTCCAGATAGAGGCACACATGGCAGCTCTTTCATGTAAGGGATTCTCGACCGCAGCAACTCTCTCATCTTGTCTTGGCAGGCATTTTCCAAGCCTGTAGGAAATTCTCTCTGAAAAATGACCGGCAAGAGGAAATTAAAGAGAAAAAGAAATGACAGAAAGAGGTGAGACAAGAGCCCGAGGGGGAGCATATTCATTTGAATTGAAGATTATGCTGACCAGAGTTTAAGCAAGCAACCTGAATTGTGAAGTAGGCCTAGGCTCCGTGTGCAAGCGTCTATGCATACGGCTGCTCACTCACACACATATGCTAATAAACCACAACCCTCTCTGTCTTTCTTGACAATTTTCCCACTTAAACACCTTCTTATCTCAATATTTTTTCATTTTTATATTAAATATGATTATTTATTTATTTTTTCTTTCCCTTTGGACTTTTTCATAAACCATTCAATCATGCAATGGAGTAATTCCAAGGAGGCCACTTAAAAGAGCCACATCAGAGAAAAACGCGCACGGCCGTAAATGCGCACGGCCCTGCATTTTGATGGTGAAGTGCAGTGTGATTCATCTTCAATTCCCCTGTAGGCTACAGTACGTCTTGTGCTGCCCTTCAACACATCTTCTCCCCCGCTGTCCTTCCACAGGTGACTCCTCATATCAGCCCCCAGCTGACTTGACAGGAAGTGGGCAATGTCATTAAAAAGCCTGCATCTGCCAAGGGGGTTGGGAGGAATGTTAAGCGTCCTGAGAAATGCCACTTCATGTGACAAGGGCATTCCGACACCTGACACAGAAAAAAAGGTACTTCGGCCTTAAATAGAGCAGGCTGCACCGTAAGGCCAGGCCGGGATCTCTTTACCTCTAAATTATGTATGTTCAATCGCCTTTTCAATTTTTCTTTCTTAAACCTTTTTATATTCAGGCAGAGAGAGAGATAACCCCCTCAAAAGGCTTTCAGTGTCAGAGTTTTAGCTAGAAAAGATTTAACCACAAAATCATGACCTTTTAACACAAAGTTCAATTTTGTCCGTCAAATGATTTTCTTTTTTCTATTATCTTCACAGTGACGTCACATCCATCTCATCATCATGTACCATGGTCTCTGTCACACACAACTAGAAGCTGAAAAGTGACAGAAATGGGAATCATGAGTTGTTTGGAGCACGCATCACTTCCCTTTCTCTGCCACCGAGCATCCCTGTCACTTGAACATGCCTCTCGGGATATAACCAATTCTCTCGGGCTTCTGTCTTCAAATCCCTGTACACATCATGGCGGTCCACATGTCAGAAATACGAGTGTCAGTTTTGACTATGCGATACAATTTGACAGTCGTTTTCCTCATTTGGAACATAGTGAAAAAAATAATAATTTGGATCTGGAGACCTCGTCTCAGTCAGTCTACCCTACCTCACCTGCAGATAGTGTATAATACACCTAACCCTAACCCCTACATAACATATGTCACTTACATGTACGCTCATTAGCATCTGATTAGCTTAGCTTAGCATAATAACTTAAATCAGAGGGGCTGGGACCGTCTGAAAAAGATCACAAAATCCTTTGAAGTCTTGTGTTCACGATGAGGCTGTTTCGTGTGTACATGAGACACATGGTGGAAGATATTTGACCTGTTCCAGGACTGAACCCTCTGTACAACTTGCCAAATCTACCCTTATAAAGGGGCTGGCACATCTTTTAACCTTTTGACAAAGTCAGGCAAGTAATTTCCCCCTGCTTCAAGTATGTTAAGCTCAGCTAATCAAATACTGGCTGCGGCTTTAATTTTCTACTAAATAGAATTATAAGCAGACAAAAAATTTGATATATGATACATACTCTATTCTGAGGTACTCCCAAATACATTTAAATACATTATTCATAGTTGGGTAAATACACCCTCAGCAGTGGAATCATATTTCCTGACATGATGCTTTTGTATGTAAGTGCTGTTCTGAAGCAAATGCGTTCCCTCTCTCTCTCTCTTTCCATCCAAAATGTGGTGTAAAATGTACCCCCAAAAAAGGAAATACTCATTTTCGATTAGATTTGAAATAGCTGACAATTTTAGCTAGGCGTGTTGCTGCTTGAGTAGGTGTACTTTACACCTCTTGTCGGATGTCACATCTTCACACCATCCACTTGTTGCTATGGTGATCTGTGTGGCAGTGTGGCAGTAAATCCACAGCATCGCTGTCAGACTGCTGATATGAACAGATTTATCATTAGGTTGAATGACAGCATGCAGAAACATTGACGTTCAGGGTTTCGGAGCTGAACATATCACTCCCTGCAAACATGCAGTTTGAAGCCCAGCTCTTGAGGGGGAACCCCGATATTATTTCTCGCTGTGATCTGATCGGTAAGACACATGCACACTTCTCTCTCTGTGGATGAACTGATGCGGAATACTGATGCACGCATGAATTAGTCATGCTGCCTTCAATCATAGAGCAAATTTACTTAGAGCGAGCGTCAGTATGTACAGTGTAGTTTATAGTTAGCACGTAGGCTCCCAATGTGACATTCCCTGTAAGCAGCTTACTTTACTTCAGGTATGAATTAACTTGATAATAATAATAATAATTGATAGGTTTTATATAGCGCTTTATTGCCTAGGCACTCAAAGACGCTTTACATGGTTCCTGGTTCAATTCGTTCACACACAGTCATACCGGTGGTGGTAAACTACGAGAGTAGCCACAGCTGCCCTGGGGCAAACTGATAAATTGAATCCTGAAGTATTGCATTCACATGAACATTTGATGTGATTTCATATCTTTACATCGTTTTACAATCGCAGAGAATATGAATAACCAACTCACTCAATCTCTTTTATCTTCACATGAGCGTCCACCATGTGGCCCTTGCTGATATCCGAACTTCAAGTCATGCATGGAGGATAAGCCAAGGTCACTCTTAACAGCACATTAAATTCTCTTATGTGGGGCTGAGCAAATTGACTGCAACATACTACTATGAAGTTAAATCATTCCTCTGATAAGTAATGTCCACATAGATACAACACACACATGCCTATATGTAGCACAGCAGTTCAAATGGTACGCAAGATGAAAGGGGGTAGGAACATCAGAGCAGATCAGCTTTCAGGTGTGTGAGCGTGCAGGCGTTTTTAATTGATCAAAATATAGGCGGCGGCAAGATGCGAGGGGCGTGGCACGCTAGAAAGCGTTCGGCTGACACGGCTTAGCATGAATTAATGTTGCGCGACTCACTTAATATTTCTCTGGCTCCTCTGACTTGCTCCCTGAATCAGGATTAACCACGCTACCTAAGCAAAGTGGCGCCGCGGCAGTCATTTTGCCCAGCCCCGCGTGCTTTGATGCCCTTCTCATCTGTGTCACTGCAGGACAGGAATTGAGTTTTCCTCTGGAACATTATTGACACATGCTGCTCGCTTTCATGTTTGTCAACAACCCCCACAGATATCGCAATGGCAGGTTACTGTCGGCGTCAGGCAGACTCGTTGGATGTTATGGCTGGATATTAAAGAATCCTTCATGTTTAAATGTGTTCAGTAACTTGCCCTGTCATGAAAAAGTTACATCTTTTTCAGAATGCAGTTAGATCATACTCAACAGGGAAGGACTGCTGTATATGCAAACTCTAAAGGTTGGACACATTTCAGTTTCTTCACGCTTGAACACTAGCACAGTCTTAGGGAAAGCTTTATGCCCATATTATACTGCTCATACCTGGCTACCCTCATTCACTGCAGGTGCTAGCAAAGTGTGTGCAAAAAATGTTTTACCTTAAAGATTCATCCCGCAAACCCTAAAAACTCCTGGCTAAATGCAGCCATACAAACCAAAACCAAAAGTGTTTTCTACTGTACATTAAAGAATTTAATAGGGGGAGCTACTCCTGTCACATGTCTCCGAACTGACCAAACAATCTTTTAATGCTCCAATTCTCTCTGGATCTGTAAACCAGGAATAGATTCTAAGGGAATGTCTGTGGTCCCGAAAAAGTTATCCATCTATTTATTTCAAAGACTGAGCCACTAGCCAAAGACAGACTTCAAAGACGGCACAAGGTCTCCTGAGAATTCGTTTTATCCAGAGCACAGAATGAGAATTGGGTGTATTCTACCGCTGTGTCATCAGTTTAGCTTGAATCAAACACACCGCCCAGTTTCTAATAACTGATTTAACGTTCTCCATTTGGGTAGAGTCTTTCTATTATTAGGCACTGCTGGTGTATGAGTGATCACTCAGTATCTAATCTGATGTCATGTTTCATCTTTCATTATGAATTTCTTAGTTCACAATGTACACACAGAGGTTAAATTATATATTTTGGGAATGTACATTGAATAAGATTTATTGCAGGTTTGAATAAAACAGATAATAATAAAGAAAATAATGTGGTGGAATAAGTACAGGTCTTTTACCTCCTGCAAGTAAAATTAGAAGTACTACTATGTATCCCCAACTCACGCCTCAGTACAATGGGTGCCCCCCGGTCATTCAGCTGTTCAGCACCCAGGCTCTGGAACTCCCTTCCCCCACACATAAAACAGTCAGACACCATTACAACCTTCAAGTCACAACTCAAAACTCACCTGTTCAAACTCGCACACAAGGTATAACTGGTCACTGTCTTGATTGTTTTTTTGTTTTTTTTTCTTCACAATGTCTTATTTTTAATGATTTTATGATGATTTTATGCTCTGTAAGGTGACCTTGGGTGTCATGAAAGGCGCCTATAAATTAAATGTATTATTATTATAATAATAATAATAATAATAATAATAATAATAATAATAATAATAATAATTATTATTATTATTATTATTATTATTATTATTAATAAGTTAAAGGATTTTTTTTTATTAATGTATTAGCATTAAAGAGAATAAATGTATACTTATATGTATGATACTTTTACCATAATTATTTAAAGATCTCCTATTATACTACTTTTCTGGTCTTAATTTCTTGTTAAAAACTGCTATAGAGCAACCTGACACGAATCACATCACAAAAAACTATGTAGATTTTCGGGAAACGCTTCCTCTCATCCGGGCGATTCAGCCTGCTCTGTCAACACTGTGCTTCTGCCATCTCCGCCCCCTCCCCCCCTCCTGCAAACCCAACTCCGTTGTGATTGGTTACCTTGCGAAGGGAAGTCGAGCTTCACCCCCTCCTTTTGCCGGTGCATGTAGCATTTAGCCTACTACAGCAAAGGTATTTGGAGACTTTTGGAAGCTAATTTCAGAGAAATAATGACCAGAGAAATAAGAATGTTACAAGACGTTTCTGAATGGTAAGAGGCATATGTAAATGACTTGCTTACCTGTACAGTGTCATGTATGATTTGCTCTTTCAGTATATTGACATTTTATATGTAACATAGGGGAGAACGGGGGAATCTGAGGCATCAGATCTGAGGGTAATGTGAGCCACCCCCTGTATCTAGGCAACGGAAAACATTTGTGGTCATGTGAGATATATGTTTTCAAGCCCCTCTCATTTCCCCATGGCCCTGGAAGAGAGGACCTCATGGTGATGTTACAAGCATGTTTTTTTGGTAACACTTTACAATAAGGTACACAAAATTGTAGTAGCTACTACATACCTACTACATAGATATGTGTTACCTACTACATAGGTTTTTTTTTGTGTTACCTAATACATAGGGTTTTTTTGTGCTACCTAACACATAGGGTTTATTTTTTTTGTGCAACCTAACACATAGGGTTTTTTTTGTGTTACCTACTACATAGGGTTTTTTTTTGTGTTACCTACTACATGGGTTTTTTTTGTGCTACCTAACACATAGTTTTTTTTGTGCTACCCAACACATAGGGTTTTTTGTGCTATCTAACACATAGGTTTTTTTGTGTTACCTACTACATAGGTTTTTTTTGTGCTACCTAACACATAGGGTTTTTTTTGTGTTACCTACTACATAGGGTTTTTTGTTGTGCTACCTAACACATAGGTTTTTTTTGTGTTACCTAATACATAGGTTTTTTTTAGTGCTACCTACTACATAGGTTTTTTTTTGTGTTACCTAATACATAGGGTTTTTTTGTGCTACCTAACACATAGGGTTTATTTTTTTTGTGCAACCTAACACATAGGGTTTTTTTTGTGTTACCTACTACATAGGGTTTTTTTTTGTGTTACCTACTACATAGGTTTTTTTGTGCTACCTAACACATAGGGTTTTTTTGTGCTACCTAACACATAGGGTTTTTTTGTGCTATCTAACACATAGGTTTTTTTGTGTTACCTACTACATAGGTTTTTTTTTGTGCTACCTAACACATAGGGGTTTTTTTGTGTTACCTACTACATAGGGTTTTTTAGTGCTACCTAACACATAAGGTTTTTTTTGTGCTACCTAACACATAGGGTTTTTTTTTGTGTTACCTACTACATAGGGTTTTTTTTGTGCTACCTAACACATAGGGTTTTTTTTGTGTTACCTACTACATAGGGTTTTTTTTGTGCTACCTAACACATAGGGTTTTTTTTGTGTTACCTACTACATAGGGTTTTTTTTGTGCTACCTAACACATAGGATTTTTTTGTGCTACCCAACACATAAGGTTTTTTTTTGTGTTACCTACTACATAGGGTTTTTTTTGTGCTACTTATTGAGGTTTCAATAAGTAGCACAGGTTTCACTACAAGTCAGCATAAGTTGTGTGCTGACTTGTAGTGGTGGCAGCTGATAAAGGTGAGGCTACCTTTATTTACTTTATACACTGATGGGTATAGTTTAAGATCATCCTCCGGACTTCAAGAAAGTTTTATCTCAAGCTATAATAAAAAAATATATATCATAATTTATTGGTTGATTACAATTTGTATTATTCATCTGAACCTGAAAAGCAACTAGGAACTTAAGTCGGCAAATACATTATTTTGATTAAAAAGTATAACATTTACCTCAGAATTGCGACATTGGTAGAACTTCACCAGGCAAACTCTGAGAGTGCAGCTCCTGGCAGTTTGAACTTGAAGGTTTTTAGTGATGCTGCCCGTGCCAAACCTCTTCTCGGGGATGTGAAGAACACCAGCATGAAAGTTGACAGATATCGCATTCCAAGCCAGTTAGTTTCTAAACTCACCGGGGAGACCAAGCCTCATTCCCCTTCATCATGCAAAGATCACCAACGCAGCACAGAGATATGCCCGGAGCCTGACAGAGCCGCAGCAGCAGGAGGCACATACAGTACATACAACATGCTTTGCCTTTGCCCCTCAGGAGGTGGTATGGTGTTGGAGGTCCTCTGGGTGCGCCTATACTTAAACATGCCCTCTCAGCAGCTCACGGAAAAATGGTTGCTCAGACACACTCTCACAGGCTGTAGTTTTTTTGGACATGGGTTCTGGAACCAACTAGAAAAAAAAACAGGAGTATGCAGTTGTTTCTCTTCCAATGGCTTCTCTTAAAGCTGGGGTGGAGGATTTGGGGAGAAAATGGCAGTTGGGATAGAGATTCGAATCCAAATACCTCAACCGCTCCACTTGTTCTCTTTGGTCCCTCCCCTATGGTCACTCCCTGACATGCTCTACACCAACAAAGTCCTGCCAAAGTGAATGGACAGTCCCAACAGCCAATAAGAAAAGAGAATCGGAACCTCGCTCTGATTGGTAAAAGTGTGCAGCTCATGTTAAATTTGACCAATCAGAAATTACATACCCCAGCTTTAGCACATAAATGACGAACCTCTTGCCAACACTTTCCATCCAATATGGCTTCCACTGCAGCCTGGATGACGTGGTTAGAGGCAGAGATAAAATGCTGCAGTTCTAGCCTCACCGCCTCATCACATTCCCACAATTGATGCCCCTCCTGTCAACACAGCAGTGAATGTGCAGCATGGTGTGACCGTCACCCAGGGCGACACAGAGCAGCAGGGGGAAGTGGAAAAAGCAGCTTGTGGTGGTGTCACACTCCAGCCTTGACCCCCCCAGACTGATATTCCTTGTAAATATTGCTAATTTTGTTGGTTGTTATTTGTTTATTTCCATACAAAAATTATGAAAGCATTGTTGCACTGCAGACAGTTTAGGGTGAATGTTTTGAGAACATATTGCATACATTTAATGTCAATTCAGGAAGGCAAACCCCCTAACACAGCTTTCTACTCCTTAATTACAGGACATTTGGAGGTTGATTAACCCCCAAACATATATACCCCTTATTCTTACTCTAAACCAGTGCTTCTCAAATGGTGGGGCGTGAGTTGTCAGGGAGGGCGCGGGTGGCCTTGATTTCCAACTGACCAAAAAAAAAAGTGTGTGCTTGTGTATGGTCATAACCGCGCGAAAGGCGGTGATTTGTGTCTCCAAGTGTCTCTGTATAATGAATTATAGGTTATCGCATCACAGAAGGCATATTGGCCTATAATAATAAAAAAACACCACCTTAACTATGTTTACAGTTTAAAAATGTTTTGAATGAAATCCAAACCTCAGTTTATCATTTGCTCTTGTTTCTCTGTCCTGATATTCACACAGACTGAGTAGTCTTGTTTAAATGTTACAAATTGAGCTAATAAACTGAACTTCGAATTTTTTTGAAGTTGCTGCAGAAGTTATCTCAGCTAATTTTATAATCAAACATCTAATTTGATAATAAGGTGATTGTATGCAGAATGCTCGTGCCAGAAACTCATACAGTGTAAATAAATAAATATTAGCAGGTTCTCAACAGTATTTCAATTTAGGGGAGGCACGAAAATATGTCTCTCCCCTAGGGGTGGCATGACAGAAAATAATTAAGAACCACTGCTCTAAACAAACATGCAACTGAATATAATATGTTTGTATTTATATCATGCACAGGACTAGGCAACATACTATCAAGAAAGACATCTTGATAGAGCTTTATCACATTAGATGCAATCACTCTCCTGGAACTGAAGAATGAATAGAAAATATTTTGCTCATCCGGAACAGAAAAACAATCATATTGAGCTAAGCTCAAATATGAAATCAACTACTGATAAGCCCCCAATAAACATTACACAGGAGGCCTTAGACGCATACATGAAAATAACATAGGAATAATATAAAACGAAACAATGCCAAAAGATGAGATGACCTAGAAAGATTGCAGAAATGATGTCAAATGATGCCATATCTGAAACAAAAGGTACAAGAGAAGAGATAGACAAATAATAATAATAATTTAGTTAAAAAAGGCACAGGGCAGCTATGATGAGATTGTTTAACATTCGCATAAAAAGATAATACAATAATAAACAGTTTTCATTGTGGTGTAAATCTGAAATTTAACTAGAGAGTTATGACCCAGTCCTGCTCTCTAAACTCACTGAGGCTTTTAAACGTTTATCTACCTTACATAAGCCAAGCAGAGCCAAGAAAAAAGAAAACTGCCTTATCAGAAAAGAAATACACAATGGATTTTTTCTTAGTATCTCGGAGTATCCTTGAAATCATACTTTCCCGTTACAATGTTCACATTCAGATGGATAATGGTTCTATGCACGGCACATTATCAACCTTACAAAGTGGCTGGGCCTGTGCCGCTGTGTCGCTGAGTGTGCCTCATTCTCCCACATTGTCTCTACGGGAGACAATGCTGCAGCTTTATTTCATTGTGCCATCTGGGTTACACCTGATTGCCCTCAGTTCATGCGCAGTGGCATCCCCAGATCCCTAGCCTGGACTGATTGATTTTCCATTGCAGTGGCTTTTGTTCATCCAGAAAAAAGAAAGAAAAAGGAAAAAAAAGGAAAGGAAAATAGAACAGCTCAGGTATAGTTCACAATACTGGGAGTCTGGGATGGGCATGTGCCTTTATTTATGAATACAACATCTCCAGCTGGCACATCCTTCTGATTTCTCTTCTTCCTCTCTTATGGAGACACACTCCATTTGCACGTCACTTCTGTCCAAGGACTGTGACACAGGATGTTATTTCCCTTGCTGACAAACAGCAATTTGTTCTGCCAAACATGTGACACCGTCAACCAATGGGGGGACGACGACGACGACGACTGTAAGGGTTGCTCACAGAAGCCTTTGCTATGGCAGAGGTCTGGATTCCAGGGAATACAATAGGGCCTTTACATCCATCAATATGACCAGCACTTGAGCATGTCTTTGGATTGTTGTCTCCTTCCTTCCATTCATTGTGCAGCTTCCTTCCCTCTGTGAAGTGAACCTACCATTCATCATCACCAATTTTACCTGCTGCAAAGGCCCAGCATCTGTCATATTGATCTCTCTTAGGGGGTTCGAGTGAGAGGCTCATCTGATAGAATTCCTTCAGAAATACTTGATGAAACACACACACTCATAGAAGACATAAAGGGAATTGAAAAGTGGCCATCAAGCGGTTGTTCCCCCCTGCTGACCTGCAGTAATAAGACCGGAGACCTTTCAATACTTCTTGAGCCTTTTTACAAACCGATCCTGCGTGATTTTTTCTCTCCTGGCTATCTCGGGCTTTGCCCATGTCTAAAACGGGCCACTCCACCAGGTTAAAAGGTGGCAGAAACATGTCCTTGCACTCACTTTTTCCTTTTCAAGCTCCACATAGCGGGGAATGAGATGAGGCCTCTCTAGACCTCTCTAGACCTCTTTCTGACCTACATTAAGCATCATGAGTGTAATCGACCACCCAGCCACATAAAACCTTTTTTTGGGACATATTTTTCTCAAACTGCTTTTAAATCTGGTCATCGTCGCTGAACTCGTTGCAGAGTCTTTTTTTCCCTTTTCCCCAGCAAAGACAAATCATCAATTTAAAGTTCATTTAATATGATAATGGCCTAATGCAATAATAATTAACACTTTAAAAGGATTTTTTATTCATAATGATTATTTCACCATTCAAAACGTACCTCATTTCACTTATTTACTTATTGCTCCATACTTAAATGATATCTATATGCAGCACATATTTATATATACATGTATAGATATGTTCTGCATATAGATATGATTAAAGGCTCAAGAATCAATCATTCCTGCCCCTGTATATAGTGTATATACAGTACATTTTTAGATTTTAAATGAGCCTGCAAGTCACGCTGAATTACTCTATTAACACTACTAGATCAACATATAATGTCACCTATTTATTTCTCTCATACATTTTCAAAGTATGTAGAAAACTGTAATTGAACACCTGCATGGAAATGATCCAGCTTTCGTTCTGCTGTTCAAAAAAGAAGAAACCAGGGGCGCCTTTAGCTCAGTCGGTAAGGCGTCCCCCTCCCGGGCCGGGCCCAGCAGCAGACCCGGGTTTGATTCCCGCCCGCGGTCGTTCTCTGCATGTCACTCCCCTCTCTGCCCCATTTCACCTCTGTCTCTCTGCACTATCAATAAAGCATAAAAATGCCCAAAAAATATCTTGAAAAAAAAAGAAGAAACCAGTAGCCATCTGTCGGTGTCATCTTTAGTCGCTTTAGGATGCTGACATGGTTTCAAATGAGTAGAGCCAAATCCAGACACGAGAAAGAGTCTGTTAGTGTAATGAATGTAGCTCTGCTGATACCTGCTGTTACCTCAAATGTGTAGACATTTTTCTAATTTAATCTTTTCAATTATTCTGTAAGCATATCTTATTTGTAGTAAAAAAGAAAACACACATTCCTGGTAATTTCTTTTATTAGCGTCTGGTTCTCTGAGCCCATTAGCCCATTCATACTTGAGGGTGAGGTGAGATAACTGCATGCATTGCTGTTTATCGCAGTGTTCTCTTATATATATACTCCCACTGATAGACACCGAGTCCTACACATGCAGCCTTTTAAGCAGATAAGCGTGATGGAAAATCGAAGATTGGCAGGCAGCACTGGAGGATGGAATGAGGAGTTTGCAGGGGCCTTTTTTCTCAGATAAAGAGAGAGGAAAACATGTGACCCTTGACAAGGGACTGAGGAAAATCTAGCCGAGGGCAGGGATAAGAGCAGGCAGTTGGTCGAGGTTAGGTTATTAGAAACTGAGCAGGTGCATCTTGCGTTACACCCCAACCACCCCAACGTTAGAATGAGGGGAGAATTTGACAAACGGAAAGGGTCAGGAGATTCAGCTTTAAATACAACGCAGCAATCAGGTGCAGCTGGCAAGTAATCAGGACAGTGCAGAGCAGGTGAGGTTAGGGCAATTCCGGTAGACTCAGGGGCCAGCATGGGCCGAAGAGGTAAAATTGCCTACCAAAGAGGTACAGAATCCCAGCTATAGTGTTGAACTGAAAAACTAAAAAAAAGTAATAATCATTTAGAGAAATACGCTTGTTCTTTAGTGACGAGAATTAAGTACTACAGTAAACATATGGAAAAATCTAGCAAACCACTTGAGCTTTGTTTAGCACAATGGCTGCGGGTAGTTGGTACACAGCTAGCTTAGTTCTGTCCAAAGCTAACATACCATTAGCATCGATAGCTCAAATTTTTCTCTTTTTTTTAACTGTACAAAAACAGAAGTTTAGAATGAAGAACTGCTGTTTAACGAGGGTTTTCTGACAGACTTCTTGCCTGGAGGCAGTCCTGAAGGCTGGTTGAGGCTCCAAGACAACTAGCGGAGACTTCAGGAAGTTACTGTTCCCAATTTGTGTTACAGTTAGCCAGTTGTCTTGTAGCCTATGTACCCAACTGATACGACAAATAGGTTGTTTTCATCTTCTCATCGCACTCTCTGCATAAAAAGCATTTGCCAAAATGTGTTAAAAAAAACATAAGCAGCCTTGACATTTAAAGGATCACTCCCCAAAAATCGAAATAAAAAGATGGAATTGGGGAAAAATGTGTTCTAATTTCTTTCCATGGTCATGAATAACTTATCTGACTTATTTGAACTCAGCAGAATAATAAATGAAAGCAGCAGAATACCAAAGTGTGCATCTTGACAGCCTGTGCATAGGGAATGCCCTGATTATAACAGAGACCCAAAACAGGATCTGAGGCCAGGACCACAATCTGTCTTACAGACTGTCTTGGGGAGTCCCAGAGGATGCAGACTTTGGCCTATGGATGCCCCAGCAATCATTACCTCCCTTTGGGTTTATATGCATTGTGGGGGATCCTGATAAAAACCATGCAGCTGGCCTGTCAATGCTGCTCGTCACACAGTTTCAGACACCACATACAACACAAATGGGACAATAACATAAATAAAACCGTTCAAATGGTCCAGTGCTAATCAAGATGTTTAAAACATGCTAATAAACACCAATGAAAACACTTAAAACTGACCAGCATGAATAACATGGAAAAGTAAAAACCAAATAAAATGATCTAAAAACAAATAAATTATTACATTGATTTTTTACAAACCACTTAACAATTGCTCATTAGGAGCAGATCTATGTGAGTGTTGATCCAACCTGTGTTCATTGGCATGGCCCACCTGAACACCTGAACACACTGTCATTCTCATGTCTCAGTCTTTCTGCTGTATGTTAGAGGCTACATACAGTACCTTTGACCTTGTTGGTCCCCCAGCAGACTGCATCAATATTACTGCTTGTACACCAGACTGAGCCCTTTTGACTTCAACCCTTGAAAGGCACCTGCTCCTACGCCATCATACTGGCCTTTCAGGTCAAACATGACATGTAACTGGATGCCGTTAAACAAAACATTGTTATCCATTATAGTCTAGGTCACCAGTTGTTTGACCCTTTACAAGTAAACATACACAGTGACGGTAGAGAAGAGCGAGCCATTTATTTCAATGTTTTTTCCTTTGCCTCTTTTTTTCTGTTTGCCTGACACATTGTATTATATCTCACTGACCTTACACCTTCATGGCATTAAGCATCAGGCAATTTAGCCACAAGCCAAGCAGTTAAAATACGTAAGAACCGATGAGAATATGAGCGGTTTTCTATATCACTTGCTGATGTATGGTATGTGTGAGTATATCCAAGTGATTCAGGAACAACAGCCAGTTGGAAGTTATCATTGATATGCGTTCTCTAATGTACAATGTTTTAGCAATTTTCAAGCGGGACATGTCAACCTCAGGGAAGTAACCACAAACAAGACAAATCATTTTACCGAATGTTTTGGGATGATTCTTATAATTCTCCCTCATCCACATGTCTTGGCAGGCCACTGCAATGACTAACTTTGTCAGAAATATGGAGATATGGTCCCCAATGGTGTGCTTAATCATCTGAGTATGTTTCAAGATGCAAAGGGCCTTAACGCTGTGGCCTCACAAACCTAATGAAAAACTCTCATGCTGGCCCTTACTGAAACTCCAGAGCATTTTATTCTGAACAACATTTTTGTGATATTTCTGCTGTGTCAAACCTAGAAGGGGTGTTGCGCTGGGCAAGCACTGTGGGTAATTCACATTATTTTTTGTTTTGTAAACATTAGTTTATTGATTCCAGCCCACAATGTCTGTACACCATGGTAGCAAGGAGGAGAAGATGGATTATTGCTGTTAGGTACTGTAGCATTGCTACATTTATAATTAATCTACATGTTTACTGCTGCATTGTTCTATCAATCCCTCTAAATCTAAATGCAGCACTAAACGAGAGAATATATTTCAAAGACTCAGAGAGGCGAAATAAGACCCTGTCTTATTCCCATTGACAATTCACTATAAGTAGTAGCCTATGCGTAAGACATTTTAATTGCTGCTGCATTCAAGATTAAAAGTAAAAAGTAATCCGTCAAAAAATCTCATTGTCCAAGTGTCACAGAGGGGGAAACCTTCTATTTTAAAAGAAGTGGCCACAAAAGCCCACACAATGCAAACACAGGATTGGTTAATAGATGTGATCCTCACTCGACTAGTGTGAGAGCTACTTCCATTGTCTGCTCTCTCCACTCACATGTGAAAAGCAGGGATGTACAGGGACAGAAATTCAGCCTAGCACTTTGAGATGGAGAGACCTTTTGTGTGAGCGCCCCAAGGTTGCATGCGGAATGTTTTTGGACGGTCATTTTAACACTTATTCAGTTTTTGTGGCGTAAAAAGAATCTGATGATGCTCACAACCTTCAAGACATGGTCAGGATGTCTCACTGACACCTGAATCTTAAGTTTGTAGAAGCACGTAACCTTGAATCAAAACAAGCCTATCGGTGAATTGGAACAACAAGACATAGTGTACTGCCAGCTGCTGCAAATGTATGTCCCAGAACAACAGCAGTCAATCAATACAGTTCTAGATACAAACGCTCACTCATACATGCACACTGAGATACGGTACAGGGGCCGGTTTCCCGATAACGTCCTCTCTTAGCGAGCTACGAAGACTCCTACGTTATGACTTACCAAAGTTGTTTACCTCTGTAGTCGTGGTTCCCGAACGGTCTCTTAGGAGAAACTCCATACGTCGTACGTACACTGCTGAAATCGATTGCTCAGAGTTCGATTTTCCATGTCCTGCTTATTTCATGCGAAGCTGCATGACAAGTCTTTGCGAATAAAAGATTACTAGAAATCCTTCTAAGCCGAAACATTTATTTAACACCTCTTGCTTTATAATCTCAGTATCTTTAAGAACAATAATCACGTTTCGTGGTGGGTCAGTAAGGAAACTGAAAGTAGAATATCGCCAATGGCCTATATCAATAAAAACAGACGGCCCAAACAGCGTCCAAATGAGCTAAAATCCTAAATACAATAAACAGTAACATGGCACACTTATTTTAAGGTAAGCTTTAATTGATTATTAATTAATTTTTTCACACGTTTACATGTTTTGAGGCGGAGAATCCGACGCACACTGCGGAGCTGTCAGCTGAGCCGGCTCAGCTGACAGCTCCGCAGTGTGTGGAACACAGTGCGATGGTTCTAGTGTTAACCTTGGTCGAACGTATTACCATAGCCTATAGGCCTACTGATTTAAAAAAGGTAGCCTAGGCTATAGAAAAATATAGAAACAGCGGAGGAGATTAAGATTGTTTCCAGCAATTATTTTCTTCATGAATGACTTGTGGCAGTTCCATGCGCAACAGGGATGTCACTCGTGTCCGTTTTACGCATGGTGCTTACGGAAGGAAATGTGGGGGTCTGTGGTCTGTAGTAGCCAAGCCTATCTCTGGCGATGCCACAGCGATCGCAGGGACTTCACTTGTCATTAAACTTATAAATCTGACTGTATTTCATATCAAAGGGACACAGCGATGACTGTATTAAATATCAAACTGATAAAAACGATCCGACTGTAGACTGTAGTGTATCACGTATAAAGTAGCCTATTTTCATATTGACGGACATCGCATCCAATCAGTTAATGCTGATTGTCAAGTCAGTTAGATGACTATGTAGGCTACTTATAGTTTGAACACTTTGTGAATCAGAGTGAATGGTATTCTGCTAAAATATATAGCTTACTTTAAATGTGAAATGTACGCTATATACAGTTATCGTTTTTAACAGTTTGTTATTTAATACAGTCATCGCTGTGTCCGTTTGATATGAAATACAGTCAGATTTATTAGTTAAATGACACAAATGAGAGCTGAAACATCCCTACGGTAGAGCTAAGAAGGCTCTGCGGGCGCTCCAGACCAACCTTACCAACGTAGGACGTACGAAAGAGATTCGTAGCAAAGAACGTTTCGGGAAACACGCGAAATGTTAAGTAGGAACTCTACGTAGGGGTTACGAATGACGTAGCGTTAAGAAGGCTCTACGAAGGCTTTGGGAAACCGGCCCCTGGTCATGGCTGATGACCTTACATTATCAGTAATAGAAAAATAAAAACTCCATGGCTTCGACCTGAAATGGATCGGCCATTCGGGAGACTTTCCGAACTTTCCAATGTCCACCCCAACAACATTTAGTATATTATAGGAACCTTCAATGTTTGTTGAACAATCACACTCATGAATTAAGAGCATTAGCTGAACATGACAGAAATAGTAACAGTCTACTGTCACGCTAGCAGCTGTATAACAGTTCTTTGAGCTAAATACCAACTTTAGCATGCTAACATGCTCCCAGTGGCATTGGTAACTTGCTGTCCATCAGCAGGTATGACATTCAACATCTTAATTTAGCATTTTAGCATGGTTAATGGGAATGCAATTGCGATATTAGGGCCAGTCGACAAGTATTGGAGAAATTTAAAATTTTGACCTGATGATGGCATATTTCAGCCGAGGTTGTGGCCCAATCAACCAATCATATTAATTTTTGGATATTAATCCAAATGTCTGTATGAGAGCTGCATATTCTGTATTTGCTCGCAGAATTTCACTTCTCCTCCCACACTGGACAGTGCAGCTGGTACAGTTGGTGCAACTTTCTATTTTTGTTCAAGATGAAATATACTGTATAGTGGAAAAGGCAGACGGCAGCAAAACCCCCCAAAAAACAAACTTTGTAACTCCTAACACATTAAACAGTCATCAGTGTTGGGAAGAAGCCACACCATGGTGCACTGCACAGACATAATAGCCCACTGTTTTCTGGTTTTTCGGAGTGTCTGTTGGCTGGGAGGAAAGATAGGTGATCCTGCTTGAACGTGCAGTACTCAAATGTCAGCTGAGCACAGCAGTAGTCACCGAAAAACCAAGAAATTACATTTCATTTCAGGAAAGAAAATTGCCACTTAAAATTAACAAGGCTACTGGATTTGTTCAATATTACCTGATATTCCACATTGAAGGGAGCTGGTGAGGGATGTAAGCAGACATCCGCACTGGTTGTGCTGCATTACACATGCTGGCCTGCTGTCCTCATAATCTCCATGCCATCTGGTGGGGAACCTCACTGTCCCCCTGCACCTCTGGCACATTAGTATTCCTCTCACACTGAGCGAGGGAGACAAGCATCATTCCTCGGAAACATAAACCAGCAAGGATTAATCGAACGCCTACAAGGGCCACCTCCTACAAACCTGGCTCATTCCATGTAATAAGAACGCAGTTTTCAATGGTCTTCACTTCTTCTTTCTTACATGCAGTTGTTGCAACCCCCTCACAAGGTCAGCATTCTTTACTCTTGTCCACAAATGGACCTAAGATGGTGACCAAAGGCTAGATCGAAGATGTTCTACCGACATTGACAAAAAAGCGTGAATTCCTTTCATGTTCTTGAGAATTGGGAAATTCCTGAAATAATGTATTTTATGTAACGTTTATAAGAATCCCTCATAAAGGTGGATAATGACGTGAAACAATGTGACATCAAAGTCATCAAAGTTTTTGCGATCGACTGAACCTTGGTTGCTGCTCATTAACAGCTCTGTGTCTTGATTGCAGTAACAGCCACACGTCAGCAGGTTCATTGTGGCTCCAGGCGGCTCTTCTGTGGTTCCTTGGCTCAGTTTTGCAGCGGGAGAACCCAGTCAGCAAACGGGCGAGATTGGGACACACTTTGGAGCGGTGCTTCAAAAGGTGTTTCAGTTGGTTTACTTTGAGCTGTGATCAAAGACCGATCTCTTCCATTTTCAAACCCACATGGATCCTCATTAGTTCCACACAAGGAACACACTCCTCCAACAAGAATAGGAATCTCTCACAGAATCATTGCTGCAAAACAATGTTGTTCAGGATGAAGCTGTCATACTTTATGGTGTGCTATTTCATTGGTTATAATGTGAGTGTATTGTTAAATGTGCTAAAAGGAACTTTTATATGTTTCTGAAACAGTCAAATTTTTCCTCTGATGATCGTAAATGACATGTAACAGCAAACGAGACCATCACTGCAAAGAATGCTATTTTTATAAAGTTTTTTTCTTAATGCCTTTGTCATGGGTACGCTCACCCAGGAACTACAGCTGCTGTAGTAAAAAAACATTACTGCTTTTGTCCAAAGGGGGTGCAAGAATGACCATAAACTGAAAGTTCCATGAAGCACCTTTAAAGCAGAAGCTCAATTAGGAGGGCTATTAATTATGCATGTATCTTTTTCCACTTGGTGTCTTTTGGATCAGGCTTTATACACAAAATTGACATATCCTCACATTTTGAGTTGAAAAATAACAGTTGCTTATTTACACATAGCAGTCACGGGGCAACACTATAATTTAGTTTTGGAATTGTGTTTAACAACTGTGCAGTTTGGATGTGAGCCCGATATTCATTTAGCTATAGCGAACGACGATAATAGTCAATTTGGTTGTTTTTTATTCTCTACTCCAATTCACGAGGGAAATATTTGGCTCTTAAGCTGCTGAATGATCCACTGCATTCGGCAGCAATTCGCTTTCTGTGCCTGTGCGCCATTTGGTGCCATGATAGAAATGTAAATTGGGTTTTTAGACTTTTTTTATGGAAAAAACAGTTTGCCTGCAGTGGCAAAAAACAACAACAGCCATGCTATGTGAGTTAAAGGGTCTTAACAATGGGTTAAAACTACAGCTGTTGTTATAATCTTGATTTAAGGTTAAGGCACTACATGGAAGGCAATAACATAGTTTATAGCTGTGTCACTATTGGCAGGTTTCCATTAGAGGGCATCAGTGATTTCTGGAGCTTTGGGATCCTGGGTTATATAAACCACTGTATTGTAGGGTCACCTGTTGGATATATAACTTGTAGCCTGCTATCATTTCTTGCTATAATTTGATAAATAATTAAAAGTTAGCAAAAGTACTTACATGTAGATTTCCTTGCCACCCGTTCCTCCACACAGAGTAACTTCTCGCACAGATGTATGTACATATTGCTAACATTTATTAACATCAAGAACGGCTAATGATGCGCATATGTGCAGCTGAATCTGACATATTCTACTGTGATCGGGCAGTGGTGCATAGAGATGGGTGTCTCGAACTCTCCAAGACAACTTAAGTGCTCCTTGAAGTAGATTATAAAGGGATGAACACCATTCTTCCTGAAGATATTCACTTAAATTGATATGTTTGATGATCGTCACTGAAAAAGCTGTCTAAAAATATGGGTCCAGTGACTATAAAGAGCACAGCATATACAGTATCGTTCACGTACTTTTCCCCTATGTATCAAACCATTGAGCTATGCCTGTTGGAAGTAGACATTCTCCCACTTATTCAGATTTCTCCATTCATTTGGTATTCATTTGTATTTTCCCACCTTCCCTTTGTGATCTTGCAATGCGGAGTAAAAACAGCTTGTAAATCCTTAAACTTCTTAGAGTCTAGTGAAATGTCTGGTGAATTCTGTCTAGCCGACTGTCACTGACTGTGTGTATTTAGTCCCCAAATTTTTTTTTCTATTCATGGTAATTTTATCTTTCCTCCACAGCCGCCTTGGCTCAATTCCCCCCCGGGGATCAATGAAGTTCATTTTAATCTTCAAAAACCTTCTTATAGTCTCAAGATAGTTTTATTCTGCAGTGCAGTGATGAAGAAATCTTGGTAATACCCATTTGTAAGTCCTGTACAACTTACCTTGCCAGCAGTCATTGCAAACCCAAAAGGGCGGAAACTCAGATATAGTGAATCCGACACAAATGAGGCATAAATAAAGAAACGTAGTCGGCTTGTATGCCGCTGTGCTTCCTTTCCATCCACAAAACCTCATGGCAATTGTTATAATTCAAAACAGAGAAGTTGATCTTTTGTGCTTATAGCCTATGGATACTAAATATAGTGCATCATGGGAAATAATGAGCATTGACTGAGAAAACCTTTTCTCCACAGAGTGGTGGTGCTCTATCAACAAATTCAGAAAAAACTTTTTTGCTCTTCTAAAGTAAGTATAGTAGAGAGAAGATAATTTCAGGGTAGTACTTTCTCCCTCTTTTTGCACCTTCTTTGCCCTCATTGACTCCAATGGACCCTCCCACACACACACACAATCACACCTGAAGACCAACTTCCTATATCTGAGGCAGAAATAATGAGTTACTCTTAATTAGTGTTGCTATTTTAGAGTTGCACAACAGGTGCATGATTGATTTCTCCCTGAAGAAATGCATGCTAGAGGTGTCTGTTGCCATGGCGATAAAGGGGAAAACTCACGTTACATTTTTCCTAAATGAGGCAAATTTCAAGTTAGATGGGATTTGAACATCTTTGGTATTCATAGTGATCATTCTGCAAAGGAAAAAAAACGTTTACGAACACAAGCGTCAACATACATTTGATCAAGTATAGCAATAAATGGATTGAGATGAGTAAAACCCTTAATTAACACTGTTGTCTTAGTCTTTATTTTGTCACAATTGTAGTCAAATATATATACGTCTATATGACATATATTATATGACATATATAATTTCATTTCTTTACAATAGAGAAACAACATAGAGATGACACACTATTTTGGTTTCTAAGTAGAAGCTCCTTTTAAATAGTGGCATTTTTTTTCAATACAATGTTGAAGTCAGGCTCCCACTCAAGTCACGTTTTTTTGTTGTCCTTATTTAGTCACATTTATTCACAATGTGTGTTTATTTGTCTCTTTTTTCTTTATAATTCAACGTCTTTTGTTGTGTCAATAAGTATTCCCCTCTGCAGTTCCATCTGTTCATGTTCCTTCAAAAAGAAAATCCACGGCCGTCTTTTTTATGGTCCGTGTGACCGCACGCAGATGGTCCCACCTGCTTACCATCCGGTGTGCCACCAGCAACGGTATACAGTACATGTGAAACAGTGTCTTTGAAGCTTTTACAGAGTTAATCCAATCAGCTTGCGGAGGGCTTGACAGAAGCGTTTCCAGTTCCTCTGCAGCTGGGTCCTTTGGTGGCCATGATGGAGCAGTTTGCGTTCCCTCCTCCGTACGCCAGGGACTCTTGACCTCGACACTGTCCCTGAAGGGCTTCTCTTTGGCCTGCCGCCTTCCATCCTCTGCTCCAGCTGCCTGTGTGTGGCTGAACTCTGCCTGAATACTGGACCCTTTTCCCCTCCCAAGCCTGCACGTCCGCCTCAGCCTCCAGAGTGTCTGTGCCACTACTGTTGATTTCTGCGTGAGACGCCTTCGTGGGGACGCAAAGGCTTTTCTGTATTAATTCCTGCGCCACTTCCACCGTGATTTCAAAGGAGCAGTGTGTTGTTTGCGCCGAGTCGAGGTTCTGCTCCGACCCCAGCGTAGCCTTGGTGGCTGCGGCGGTGCCAGGAGGGCTCACTGGGCTGACTTGCATGATGACACCGGGGGCCAGCACAGCAGTCTCACAGGGGAAGAGCAGAGAGGGAGGAGAACCGCTGATGGCTAGTGCTGACTTTCCAGGCTGCCATTTGAGGAGCCCCCCTTGATTCCGGTCGCTGGCTTCCATTTTCCCCGCCTCAAGGTCACAGGCTTGGAGCGAAGGGATGATGGGCACGGAGCGAGTGCGCAGGGAGGAAGGCGGGATGATAGTGGTTCCATTGTCCAGGCGCGTGCAGGGGACCTCCGTCCATCCCTGTTTGGCGGCGAAGTTGGAGAGCGACGTCCTGCCGAGGAGTGCGCCCACTCTCCCGCCGGCAGAATCACACCTTTAAAGGCACAGAGAATGAGATTAGAAAATGGAAATTAGTGGGAAATGAAGAGTCATTTATAGTGTGACCTTTTTTTGTCCTAGAAAGACACCCATTTTCCTGAAAGATAAAAAGCGAGTGAGGATTATAGAATAGGGTGATATCGCAAGATGCCTTTTCTTTTCATTCCCCCCTTATTGTTCTACACAGTTCCAAAAAACAAAACAAACATTTAATCATCTCGCACCAACACAATTATTATTAATCACGTACTGTTCCATCCTTAATCTTGTGTAATTATTTATAATCCTTGGGCACGAGCAGTCTGTATTGTTAATGCGTTGAATGTGTAACTGAAAAATCCCCTTCTCTCGTGTCCTATTGAAGACTTAAGGCCTCAGCAACACAGCTGAAGGATTCCTCACCCTGGCTCTTGTGAGGATGTGGTGAAGATGATATAATCACGTTTTGGAGAACAAATCTTTGCCTGTTTCATCCATCGATAGGTTTCATCATGACACAATCTCACAGAACACGCACCTTGTCTGACAGGTGTGAGATCTGGTTTTGAATGTCGGTGTGTATTGGGTGGGTGTGAGAGTCTCAGGATACATGTACTGTATATTCCTCGTGACAATGAGTTTTTTCACGAGTCGGCGCTGGCGAGCTTGAAAAAAAGGCATCCTGTCTGGTTAAAGAAAATGATACAGCAAGAGCCTGAGCGACGTATTCCGGAGTCAAGTGGGTGAGTTTGCGTACGTGTTCGAATGTGCACACGAGTTGATATTGTTACTTAAGACTCAATTCACATTTAGACTCGCCCGGGCACGGCCTTGGGAGACAGGCAGCCAGTGTTATTGTCAGCCTTCGGAGACTGTTTGTAGCATAACCAGGTTTGAATAATTGAATTACTTTCCCCCCACTCACTCACTCCTCCCCTCGGTATTAGAAGGGGCAAAGGCAAGCTGGAGGTAAATCCAAACAGATCAAAATGTACTTTAAATTCTCTCCTTGTCTGCGATGGAGATAAATAACTGTTTTGACACTGTATAATGACACAGACAACACTCTGGGGGGATTTTGTTGTCGTATAAATGGAGAAACATTGAAGACTAATTCTCCTGTTGTTGTGTTTTGTGCGCTGTTCTCGCCTCTTTTTCTTTATTTTTTGAACACTTCCCGTCTGGCCGCGGTCTCTGCCTCCATCTTTCCGCCTGCCACACTCTCGTTATTCCCCGCAGAATCTTTCCCCCTTTTCCTCACTTGCCCCTCTCTCGTTCTCTCCCTCTCCCTCTCTCTCTCTCTCTCTCCCTCACACCTCCTGTTTCTCATTTCCCGGAGACGAGAGGGTGTATCCATGGCAACAACAGGGGAGAGGTGGGGGCCAGCCAGAGGGAGGAGGTGGCTATATAAGCTTGATGATTGTTGTTGTACCGTTGGCTGCTAAGTCGAGAAATGATACGTCATTCCAAGCCTCCCGAAAGGCCGGGGCGAAAATACACTCTGATGGATCAGCGGGGGTATTATCAGAGGCTAATGAGATCTAAATTGTTTAACTATACAAATGCAATCGTATCCCCAAAGAAGATGAGGAGCCCTTCTTATTTCAGCTCCCGCTCCTTAACGCCCCAATAAGCTGTGTTAGATTTAATAGCCTATAGCTTATAGAATTCTCATTAGCTTCTTTATTAGTTTGTTTGTTTGTTATTGTGTGTGTGTGTGTGAGTGTGTGTGTGTGCGTGCGTGTGTATGTGAGAGTGTTCAAGAGTGAAACTGGAAGGATCACTTCTCGGCGACAACCAGTTTAAAGAGCCACTGAGATCCATGGAGCTTTGTTTAAAAATGTAAATTATGGAAGTAGGTCAGAAGAAGAATTTGGCATCTCACTGTGTATCTTGCAAGTCACTCTAATGCTCAATCAGGTTGGCATGCTTATGGGAACACTGCTAGGCACTTTTAAGTGTGCGGAATGCACCAGGGACACCACCGCTTCAATGGCAGACGTTTCTGATAACAGTGCCATCGCTCAAGTTGCACACACTGACAGCAAATTAGGCTATTTCTGAGTCGTATGCAAAACAGGACTGCCGTACTCAGGCTTTAATATGCCCTCTACTGCATCTGTAAATGAAAGCTAAAAACAAAGTTTAAGTGAGAAAGCCAGTGGAGCTGCTTGACATTATGCATGATTCTGCTTAGGAAAACAAGCATGTCAGTAAACAGTGTTAATATATTCCAGCTTTGCTAGATGTCTCTGAACAAACAATTTGATTTATAATGTGAAAGAGAAGCGAACCGTTCCTACATGGATCGTCTAACCCTTCCTCGAGGACGCCCGACGACCATTGGTATCAAACTTGCCCGGGAGGATATCACATCTGGCTACCTTTTTATGAACCCATTCCAGTGAGGATCATCAGACTGTACTTTTCAAAAGTGTGAGTTATTTTAAGCTTCCCCGATAGCCAACAGGCACAGAGGTGGCTCTGCCAAAAGCCCTCTGCTTTCGGTGCCCCCTCAAACAGCGGCAGCAGCTGTGGGAGCCACGAAAATAGGGCAACATGGCTGTCCTTACACGACAGCACGATGAGCGTGAGGGAAATGCGAGATTTGTAAACGCCTGAAATTAATCCATTGCAAATCGTAGGCTTGTTCTAGAAGGCTGCGGTCTCCCAGTAAAGGCTCCCTGTATAGCTAGAAAATGACCAAAAAATAGAATGGATTTATATGATAAACCATTACGCTTTCCGTGTAATGCTTGAGCAAAAGTAAACCATTATGGACACCTTGAAAATGACTCCTGTATCATCTGTTAATTTGTTTTGGTGCTGTTGTTGTATTTTAAACCCTGATAAAAAAAAAGCATTTTGTATGTTGACAGGCAACAGCGCAGTGGCAAGTGTATGGAGGATTACTCACACGGACTGATATCTCGGACTTCCCCAGCACCATGATAGTGTTGAGCGTTTGGGATCAAGTGTTATCTCTGTAATTAATTGTGACATTCCCAGTTGAAAGAGGGTGCAATCAGATCTCATTTACTTCCCCTGGATCAGATTTCATATTGAGCCAGTTCACAGATTTGAACTGAGAGCTCTTCAGTCGGACCACACTCATTTCTCCCCTAATCATCCTTCTGCCTTTCCAACTTAACCTCCACTAATTCTAGGGGTCCATCTCACTGAAGAGGCTATCTGACCTCGTGGAGGGATCAAACAAACATTACAAAAACTAACAGAATGTGAGACAGAATATGTGTCACCTCCTCATGGACTCCATGTCTGTTGACTCATCCTCCTGCAAGTGTTTGTAGACATGGCCAGCCCCCTTGGATCCATCGATGAGATTGGTGGTTATTTTGTGTTTCCCTCTGGAAATGGGCGGAGTCCTAAAGTAACTGGTCTCCCTTCGTTGCCGGGCGGGACTGAGTGAAAGGGAACTACTCCTGTTACATAAAAGTTAAAAAAACACACAAAAAGGACATTAATCACAGAGTTAACACTTTGTTTTGCTATACAAAGCTACATCAATTCAAACACTCAATAAATTCTTTTGATGTTTTTCATCTCCTGTGTTCATTCATGTAGAAAGGATTGCAATGGATTGACCTTTTTCTGCTTGATGTTTGAGAGGGAAAACAGCATCATAATCCAAATTCAATTGACTTAGTGCATTGATGTCTTCAGTACTGAAGTGTAAGGCATCAGACTGGGGTTTCAGATTCATGTGAAAAGAATGGTAATTAACCAGTCAGCAATACAATACACATAACCGTTAAAATAATTTATGCTGGCATGCATGCGGACAATTAACAGGAAATATTTACCGGGTCCAGCAGTTTAGCCTGTTAGGATATTAACACTTGTTAATTAGCACTAATCACAAAGTACAGATGAGGTTAATGGGAATGTCATCATTTTTGCACGTATTTGGTCATTAGCAACAGTATTGCAAATTTTGACCTTATGATGGGGCTTAATTAAAAGTCAGTTGATTGCCAATGTCATTAGAATTCATCCTTTGTGGACTTTGAAATTGTATTTTGCGACCTTCCATCCAATACAGGTCAATAATATATTTCACTATGGAAAGACAAATGTCAACCTAATTGTGGCTCTGAAAGGGGAAAAGTCAGAGGATCAACAAAATCACTTTGATTCACCTCTGGGGACAATGAATGCCACAAAGAACAGGAACAAATTCAAGTGCCTCTGGAACATTTGACATCTCTTCCTGTGTACTTCTTCAAATGTACCACCTGTTTGCTGAAGCTCAAGGGCACATGCATGTGACTATAGCTGTGTCTCAATTCAGGGGTCGCAGCCATTTAATATTGATATCCTGCTGCTGTCAAGGATAGAAGGGGGCGTCTTTAGAAAAAAAACAGCGCTTGTTGCCCATGAACACTGTTGTTGAATCGTCAAGTGAGCAGTAGGTGGTCGACTTCAAAGAGGATCCATGACTCTCTGCGGCAAAACAGCAATGACATGAAATGCAAATCAAAGTTACAGTGCACTAACATGCGAGGGCAAACAACTATACGGCCGTACCGTGTCGGACTGTAAGGGAAAACTTTCAGTCTATTTGAATGCATTTCAGCCCTCTGGCTACCTCTTTGGTCACCTGCTACAGCCTTCTGTTGTGAACAATGGGTCAATTGAGTGTCTTCATTTAACTGAACCACAAAAACAAATCATGGCATGGTTATAATTTCGGGGTGAAGAACGTGTTTGAATGTTAACACTAGCAGCAGAAATCAGTGACACAAATTCTCCCAGCTTGATTTCAGCAGCTCTTGAGTGATTTGGCATTGTGGCAGCTACAACTATGATTATGTATGACCTAGATTCAAGATGTCTAAATGTTAATATCTAGCCTGTCCTTAAACTGAACTCCCTCGTTCCTTGTTATTCGTGCAGTAAACTAAATGGCCAGTAGACATAGGTGATTAATTGATAGCTTACTGGAACACAGTGGAAAAACTATCAGCTATAATCATTTCTAAATATATGCGGCTGTGGAACAATAAGCATGGCTAATGTTGTCTCTAGTCTTTGCCAGCATTAGTAATTTCTATCGATTGATGTTGTAAAAAGGTTGATATGAATAAAGATCCATTAAGTTAGCTCTGTTAGCTATTAGCAATGATTTTTTCATTATGGATCACCTGAAAGCTGGAAAGCAAACTGTAAATATGTTTTTGTGCAGAAAAAAAATCACAAGGCTGTTGTAATTATTAAATGTTAATTGTTAAAGGTCTAAAACTGTAAGGCGGGGTGCTTATCTCAAATAATCCTACAGCCCCCTGATCTGAAATGGGTTAGCCTGGCTGTGAGAGTAATTCAACACAGATTTGAAAGTTTGAAACTGTACATGAATGGAGTAGGCCTAAACACCCTTTTCCCACATAATTAGCAGGAGACCCTGGCACAGCACTTCTTATGCATCTGTCAACTCAGCACAAAGGAAAATCTCTGTTCACTGACTCGACTTGAGCATATCGATTAGCCCGCGATACTACAATTTTCCTTGTAATCCAATCATGTTAATGGAATCTCGGTGATTGATCACATTCCACAATAGCACAAATGAAAACTATGATTGACAACTTGCAGCGTTATGATTATACATTGACTTTGACGGCGCTATTTCCATCAGATTTTGCTGGCAAAGCAACTCGGGGAAAATGCCTGAGAGATAGGTAGAACACAGGTAGCTTTGCTGGTCAGTTTTGTTCAGGAAGTATGAACATTGGAAATTATTGGTTCAAGATGATGGATTTGTTTATTTTTCCTAACTGGCATGTGTACAAATAAGCTCAAAGTGAGAACATTTCAATGTGACCATTTAGAATATAGCTACATCCCCCACAAACAAAGTTAGTTTTTGAATCAGAGGAAATGACCAACATGAGGTCAAGCATTTTATTTGTCGTTAATGACCAAATACCTGCAGAACTACCATTCCAATCAAACATTCACAAATTCACAAAAACTAGTGCGATAAACTAAGACGGTGAACATAGTAAACATAACACCAGCTATAAGCATCTAAGCCTACATTGTCATTGTTAGCAGGCTAAAGTTAGCATATAGCTTAACACACTGCTGTTTGTCTAAAAAAGTTGTTAAAGTGGTTAAAAACATTACTCTTTTTGGGTAAAAACTTTAAAGCATCCACATTGTTTTTTTTTAATCTCCATCGTTGCCACTATTCTGAATTATGTATGTGATGTCTATAGCACTCTGCATTCAAGCTCTAGGTGAATCAATACGCACACACCTCTGCTCACACCCCCAGTGATAAAACCAATGATACCCCAGGTAATCTTTTTGCAGCGATATTGATGGCTCATATTGACGTGTTTTTCACGGGGCATTTTTCCTGATGGCTCTCAGAGTGGTCCAGTCTCTCAGGTCAATAGCTGAAAGCATCTCCACGTCTTCCGTCACTGTCTGCTTTCACCCCCCGCCGTGCCACCCGAACAAGCTGAACAGATGATTGACTGTCAGCTGCCCCCCAACAAGGCGATTGCATGACACTGTGGCGGGTATAAAAGCCTGGACGAGTTGGCAGCATCCCCACATCCACACATGACAACCTTTTGGAAAAACTTTTTTCCTCTGTGACACATCAACTGGTCCATTAAAACTAATAGTGACTGCTGCCTCAGTAGGTTTTCACTCATAGTGTCACCTTAAAGTCGTCTTGACATCTGAAAACTCCCTCCTATGCACTTGCAACCCCTCCCAATTATCTCGGTAAACATAGGTGCCTCTAATCACAGGACATTCTGTACTCTATGCCCTTGCTACATAAGAATGGAAGCTTGCGTAATGCACATAGCAACGCACAGTTACCACCACGCGCGTATCCACAGTTGCTGTGAATGCTGCTCGACACCCTCATAATGTGAAGTGAAAGGTAGACATGTATCAGCAATCAAACACTTTTTTTAGGGATTTCTGACAATGAGTGCAGTAGGTGCTTGGGAGAAAATACACTTTTGGGAAATGAGTTCTGGCACATTGAATGGGCTGAATGTCATTAATTGTCAATGTGTGTATGCACACCGAATCCTAAAAGTCAATGGAGCTTTTCTGTAAACATCCCACATTGGGCCATTGTAGCGCGCTCTACAACCTGCTCTTCTGAGGATTTAAATTGGCCAACATTTGGTGGTGATTGCTGTGATCACAAAACACACCACCACTTCTGAAATCCCTGGTAGCACATTGCTGTAAATGTTGTTGAATCTTCTGTCATTTGCAGGACAGCACAAGAGGCATTTTGTTGAATCACTGTTTTACTGTATTGCACAGAAAATGTCTCCTCTTCGATATATGCTCTTTCCTATCAGTCAGCATGCACTTTTCACAATTTAGTGGAGATGCCACGCAGAATCAAGGCTATTTTGATAGTCTCTCATTGTTTATTTCATCAAACACGCTTAGCTGCTAATACACCCATAAACAGTCTCATTCCATCTGAGGATATGCACACACAGGCAAAGCTCAGCGTTGGCAATGCACACAAGATATATGTATATACAGTATTAGCCCACTTACAATCACCATAAATCTTTCTTGCTATTTATTTATTTATTTATTTTTTACAAATGATCTTTTTATTATTTTGAGATCTATATACTCTACCACATTGCGGGATGATTACATTTTCTCACTTGGCTGCCTTTTTATAACTGGATAGAGTGAAAGTGAAAGATATGAAACGGCGGAGCCTGGAAATGAGAGTGTGTCCCATTCTCACCTGAAGCGTTTCCCTTTAGACAGAGCTCTGCTGAGAATAGGTGGGGTTACTGTTGATGTGCCTGGTGCCCCGCTGCCACCCTTAAGAGACGATCCGTGAGAACTGCAGCTCTGCAAAAAAAGAAGAAGAAGAAGAAGAAGAAGAGCCTTCGGTAAGCGGTGAAACATATTAATTGTGGCCTCAGAATGTATCCTGTATGCTAGGCCCAGAAGTCCCAGTTCTCTTTCCCCTTTATTACTGTTCAGCTTGGATTCATTATTTATATGGTTTAAAAAGTGCAAACGTTCAAGTGTAAGCGATTATGTGAGTTAACACAGGAAAATAAGCTTAGGACTCTAAATGATGATGCTGGGGGATACTGCATGTGGCTAAGACAGCAAGTCCCCACTCACTCAGGTCAAAGTCCCCCGTCAGGTGGAGGATGTTCTCCCACTGATGTATACGCCCTCAGCCCGGACCCAGAGTGGCTTTAATTACACTTTACATTTTAAACTGCAGATTAGGAAGGGGACGCTTTGTGAATAAACTCCACCGCGGCACCTCACAGCACTCCCGCCGCACTAAAGAATTAATCCCACACAAGATTACATTAATGGTTTCCTAAAGAAGTCCCCCCCCCTCAATTCATCCCCTTTATTCTTATCCAAAATTAACACCATTATCTTACAACAGGCCCCAGACAGAGCACTGGCACAGCAGCCATAAATGCCCCAAGAACCCCCCTGTGATACACTAAGTCATGAGATAATTCTGTTGCAGTGCCTCCTGCTCTGCCCTCTCTCTCCGTCTGTCTGGTCGAAACATCATTAAAGCAATTGCATGTGACTTAGAGCTGGTCCAGGGTCCTCATGCCTGATAAGCTGCTTTTTTTCTCCCTTACAGCCCTGACTCCCAGAGGGAGCTGTTACCGCTACTGCTGTTCACTGGTTGTGCAAGAAAATAGGATCATTTTGGCCACCCTCTCAAATACCCCGCGGGTGCAGAAGAACGCCTCACTTTCTGGAGAAATTGCCTTGGCAAACTTTCCTGTGGAGGATGATATCTATGTCAAGGGATAAAATAAATAGCTTGTGGCAGACAACGGCAGACCTGCATGGCGTAACCCATTTCACTTGTTCCCTCCTATCTCACTTTTGCCTTGTTTTATGCCACTTGTGAAAGCCCTGGATAAACACAGCGCAATGTGGATTTATTTCAAGGGGAGACACAGGGGAGAGAAAAAAAGAAAAAAAAACATGAACCTGACAGAATAACACAGAAATCTATCAATATGTTGACCGTCAACAGCATAACAAGGAGAAAGGTAAATCTATGCATTCAGAGCAGCCTTAATCCCCCATTGGATTACCATCAAATCACAGGTCCTGAACTTTGTATAATGGTATATTTGAGCATTCTTCATGAAGGACAATCTATCTGCCAGCTCTGTGTCACCTCTCTGAGCAGAGACCAGACACAACTATGGATAGCCAAGGCCATTTTGGCTCCACCTGATATCAAAACGTTATTCGGATGTTTCAGAATTATGCACATTTGCATACAGTATGTAACTGCTTCCAACAACTATTAGTTGCCAGGCTGCACTGGCCTGTCCTTTTATTATAATGGTGCAACCTCCTTTAATCTTTCATTTCATCCCCATACTCCTGTCACAACACTTGCTGAATGAACAAGTGACTCATATTCTCCCTCCGTTTTCTTTTCATACTGGCACCCTGGTTAATTCCCTGATGGCAGGGTGCCTTCACTTGAAACATTTTTAAAGCGCTGATAAAGACCTCAAACTTCAAGACACTTAGTTTCATAGACTTTGTCTTAATTTTCAAAAACACTCAGGAGGAGATTAGGAATTCACTAATTACCAGTTGTACCAATGCTCATATTTCTGTGGATTTTGGCACACAAGGTCTCTGTTCTGTGGCCCTTACCATCCTCTACCCCCATGAAGTATTCATACAGCACATCTTTCCCTCCCAGAGCTTGGCATCATTCCTAAGGGTAACTCTCTGTCTTTTCTTAGAGTAAGGCTAGACTAGTTAGTTACCACCACTCCCAGCTTCTGGCAATTGGGAGTTAGATTTTTTTTGGGCTTGGCTTTACCAGTCTGTGTGCCCCTATTCCTTCACATTGGTGCATGTCAGTTTCAGTGCAGTTTGTCTCATGGGTGTGTGTATACCCTCTCTATCTTTTGATTTAAGACACAGTTCTATACGCCAGAGAAGTGTTGATCCAACCCTCAGAGGAGGTGGGAAGTGTTTAACTATGCAATTATACATTTCTCTTTGGGTTTTTCCCCTTTGCCTCAAAAGTGCCCTGGGACTAGTCATACTATCATATATGGCTCCCATTTAACTACTTACAGGCATGCACACTCGGAGCTAAGTGCGGGGGCGTGTGCAATTCACATTGCAATTTAACCTTAGAATGACAGATGGAGTGAACATATTGCACACAGATGTCTCCAGATGTGCAAATAGGCAAAGATGATATTTGCAAATCACAAATGGAACAGACACAGCGAAAAAACATACAAATATGCCGCATGCATGTGCTCGGGGCAGGTGCACAGAGAAAATAGATTTTTAATAGGTCGGATCTGCAAAGCACACCCATAGTATAGAGGAAGTGCAGGTGCCTAATTTAAAAAAAAAGGGTTGCAAAGGTTAAGTAACTTCTATACTTTGCTCAGACTTGGAGCATCGCTGCAGACATTGTATAGCAGTGATGTCAGCATATGCTGCATAATCTTTGCATTACTACTCAGCACACCTTAAGGGTAAATGTCTTGGTCTACAAAGGCCTGACTTCAGGGAGGTGACATGTTTGGGTTATGTAGAAGACAGCCGGAGTCGTGCATCGGCTTATTATAGGGATGATATGGAAGACACTGACCGAAAATCCTCCTCTGCGCTACCTGTTTTGACAGAGCCAACCTTTTATGTTTTCCGGCTCACTGCGCTCATCCTTTTCTGCCACAAATGCATACAGCCGAAAGAACCGCTGTGCTCTGATGCTATGAGTACAGTCATGCAGCATACAACACATGTTTTGTAACCTCTTTAAGAGAACTCTGCTATGTTCCATTGTGTCAGTCTAACTGATCCTTAAAAAGAAAAGAAAAAAAAAACAGAGAACTTGTAGGAATGCACACCCACACACGGCACATGTCATCTCCTCCCAAGATGGTAGCAAGCTAAGAGGAGTGGGTGGAGAGAGAAGCAGAGGATCTGGGGAGGTCGCTGTGTCAAATCCTGGGAGAAAAAAAGGTTTCACTTGGTAATCTTTTCCATGGTCTGTTCAGCTCATCCCACAGAAACACTATTCTCATATAGCCTATAGTGTTGTTGTCTTCTTGCTGTCTTTTTTGTCTTTTCCTCCCTGCTTCCTCCCTGTGTGTACAGCTCTGAGAGCAGTTTGTTGCTGATTACAGGGCATTGCTACATGCTGAGCCCTCACACATAGCTGTCACCACATTCTCAAAGTCATGGTGTTACTATAATAGCCTGCTATTGTGCACTGGGACAATAGGCCCGCATCTAACCTAAATACAATACACTAGACTTCCATGTGCCAAAGGCTGATTTGGTGCAAGTTGGATTCTTTTATTTTATTTGTTTTATTCTTTTACAGTTACAGAGCTGTGGTTCTTGTGCAGATCATAGTGCAATCATGTGATGTGTGCCAGCCAGCTTATTTGAAAATTCAGTTTTGATTTAATTAAGCCCACTAAACAGCTACAACATTAATATCAAGTGCTGCACCACTTCTGAGCTGTCAACCCGCTCAAAGCCATAATTTCCAATGGCACTATCTAAAAGCTTTTCGGATTGTGCCAACTGCAGTGGTTGTGGGTGGGGCAAGCTTGAGGGGAGTGTTTGTTTTCAGTGTGTGACACCAGGTACCGTTGCATTATTAAAGAACCTCAGTACATGTTATGTTTAGAAAAAAAAGCATTACCACAGAAATTACCTGCAGTTGAACCTGAATGGAGGAATTTTTATGCAACGCCAGACCAAACTAGAAACATGTGTTGATTATCAAACCAGTGTACCACCCTGTTTTGTATCATAGTTAAAGTATGCACGTTTCCCACTTTTACATATCTACAGTAAGTGATAGTCAAGTAAATTGCAGAAGATGTGAAGGCCATGTTTGTGTTCTTGAATTTTGTAGCACGAGTAACACCTAAAGATTCCCACATCTTTAAAGAGATGTTGCACATTAGCGCAGGCACATGATAGGGGGGGGGGGGGGAGGTGGTAAGTAATGCAGTGACATCAGAATGAACAAGAAGAAAAAAAAGCATGATGAAAAAAAAACTGTCATATAATGTGCAAGCCTTTTTTCTAACACCCAAACAAAGCGGGTGTATCCAGGGGAAAGTGCTTAATGCATCATGGCGATTGCATTCTTCTGATGAGACCGTTACAGGTGTGCATTATGCTGCAATTACCTTAGGATTCTGTTCTCTGTCTATAAATCCTACACTGCTCCTGCTCTGCTTCAGTTCCCTCTCTCCTGCTGTGTCTGCCTCTCCAGGCTGTGTGCTTTCATTCATTAGAAGCTACCTCCTTTCTTCCGTATACATTCTCACATTTCTTTTATCTTAACCAGTAGTTTGTTTTTGTTGAAGACTTTATTGTGAGAAATAGCATCCCGAATGAGGTGTTTTTTCCTCATTTGGCTCGCAGCATTTTTCCTTTAAAAAGTCTTGATGTTTCTTCACGTAATAACATAACTTTTCATCTCTGAGACTTTTGAGGCATCAACGGCTCTGTCCTGCTGCAATTGTTTAGCTCAAAAGGCAAATACGTTACTAGAAAAAGGCTTGAGACTTGCAAATGCATGTCCTATAGGCATTGGCATAGTCAGTGGTAAAACTACCCACAAGCAAAGGGCCATTTAACATTATTTTTCTACTACACAGTATTGTTGCTGCGCTTGCATGTGTGAATCCAGGATCCCTGGTCCGCCACAGATTAGAATTTTTTCAATCTGCCCGTTTGTCACAGGAATCTGTCATTGTGAAGCAGATATCTCCTGTATAACGCATGATGCATTTGGTATGAAGACATAATTCCCCCCACTGTCTCTATACGCCCCATGTCAGATAAAAGTGTGAACAAAAAGCTTTTCAGCTAGTGGTGAGATGATTAAGACACACATCGTACATCATCCTGTCGACTCTGATTGTAGAGGCGTATTACATGTATTACGATGAAAGCGATAACATTGATGATAGCGGATGCGGTCATTTTTAGACTAACCTTTTGGAGCTGAAGGCTGTACTGCTGCCTGGGAGTGGATTTGGACATGAGGCCAGAAGCGTTGACACCGCAGTCTCTCAGGCTGCGGCTATCAGAGAAATGAGCCTGGAGTTTCTCTCTGTGTCTTCTGTGGAGAAGGAAAAGATTGCCAATATTATTATGACTTCAATAAAAAAAGGTTAATCCAGAAACAAGAGATGGTGTTGTTGACAATACAGAGTTAAGATAGAGGCTTTAACTATAATGAGAGTATGAATTGATGCACATTATGTAAATAGTTGTTAAAAGCTGATACATTCAAATGAGATAATCATGAACAGTTGAATAAGGGGGTGGGAATAAATAAGCTTTGGCTTCCTCCAACTCCTTTTCAGACACAGACGATACATTTATTTGAAAAATATTGTTAATGACACTTTATAATTAGTGTGTATCATGTATCATACTTATTATTATAATTTATTTTTAAATAAAGATGAAATAAATGAATGAATAGAGGAAGAATAACCATGGTGGTGGTATTACTTCACATGAAGTGTCTGTCTTTATTGGCTATATGTAAAGGTTAGGCTATTTTGTGCTTTCTCATTAATGATGAAACACGCTGAGAACAGTTTCTAGTCCATTCATTGATCTGAACTAGAAACACTCTTTGTACACGCATGTGAAAGCGAGGTAGGTGATCATTCCTAATATTGACCTGTTTTCCTTTATTCCAGACACATGCTTTTCTGTGTTTAAAAAACAGGCATCCTGTATAGGGGACACGCCGTGAGTAGCCTTTTCACAGGATTTCACTTTACAATTATTCATTGTAGAAATACACAATTTGTATTACCTCGTTTCACCCAAAAATTAAGTTAAGGGCTTCTGATTTTCCAAACTACGAAACATTTATGTCGACCGTTGTGAAAATGAGCAGCGTGACAATTTGGGACTTTCTTCTAAGAGCTGTAACTCAAGGTCTCATGGGGGGCGAAAAAAGTGTTTAATCCGGCTACGAAAATAGCAGTAGGAGAAAAGATGTCAGGCACAATTTAATCGAGGCAATGTAGCGTTAAACATCCATTACATGCCTTTGTGATGATATTCCGAGAACAGAACGATAAGAAAGAAAGAGACAGATTTTCCCCAAAATATCTCCAGAGAGAAAGTTTCCACTTATGTTACAGAGGGACGCTTCTAAGAAACATGTTGGTGCTATGTTTTAATGTTTAGATAATGTGCATGCATACAGTATAATCCCAGACTGCGTGCAGTGAATGTGACCCATTGGCACACATTACTCGGTGGTTGTTAATTATACATCTGCTGACTTTCCAGTCTTCTGAAATAGCCGTTCAATTTTTGGTCCCATACAGTATACCATTTAATTGCCTCCAATCTGTTCCATTCTTACTCAATTATAAAGCGCTTATGAACAAACAAAATGTGGGGAAGAAAAAGTAAATTGGCATCTTTTAGCCATGCTAAATATAAAATATGCAAGTGTTCCTTCAATTTGGATTAAACTTTGATTGGATTAAAAATTAAATGATGCCTAAAACTTTTGGATTAAATGTTAATTCACCATTAAATGTTCATTTTTTGAAATTCTAGGTTGCTAAACTCTCTCTGCAGCCGAGGCCTGTATAAATGTTTCAAGTGATGGACATGACAAGATATTAAAATTTACGAAGCAAAAAGACTGAACTGGTTGATAAGAACAACAAAACCAAAACCGGAACCCACATATGGTTTTGGGGAGGATTTACAGAATAATTAACCAAACCTACTATTGGAAAATGTATTCATTGGCAGAGTCTTTAAACTTGGGCATGTTTAATACTTATATAGGCTTAACCACATCATACAGTGCTTTAAAATATGGTATTTGATACCATATAAACATATGTTAATTTCCTAATCGACAATCCATGGTAATCAGTGAGTGATGGTAGATATTTGGTAAGCATCAGCACTACTGTGATGTATAGTCCCATTTCATATGCCGCCATATAACTACATTTTATAACCATTATTTTCTTCTAATAAAAAAAAGGGTAAATCCCTTATCTCAAAATCCGAATCCAGAATGCATCTGTGCTAACCTACTCTGTGAATAACTGGTATAAATTAAAAATCTAGGTTTCTACAGACGTGCAAAATCATCTCTGATGTGGAGTAAGCCATTCTGGAGAACGCTTGGAGCACTTTTTGTCAACATCAGTAAATATCTCCTCCTGGATTTTATCAAAAAGTTATCAAGACCACAAGGGTTTTCCAGAATTGCCAATGGGCACTGCACCACTTACAGCGCTACAATGCTGAAAATAAAGCCCATACTTGTTGGGGACCAATTCAATCAACAAAACATACATTTATTCCCCCCTCTACTCTTTGCCATTACTTTTCACTGTCTACATTCCTTTTCTTTCTCCTTGCCTGCGGTGAGTAATTGACTTTGGCGTCTTGCTTTGCTGCTGCCTGGTCGCCTCTTATCGAGTGGCACACATGTAAACCCAACACTTAATCTATTTGAACTTCCTCTCTATAGCTTTCGCTTTATTTGTATATTTGTTCTTTGCGTGAAGCCCTTTGTGACAATTCCTGCTTGGCTGAAAACCACTTTTACCAATAAATCTTACATGAGTATCTGTCCCCCGAATGCATCCTACACAATTTAGCTTTGATGCCCCTGCTAAAACATCGTTTTGCTGACTCACACTTCAGAATTTCACTGGGCTCCATGCCATGATAGTGAAGTGCTCTCTTTGCACAGCCAGGGGCACACTCTACTAATGTGGTGCTGGCTGGCATTACTCACTTGTTGCGGCGGTAGAGAGCCATACACGCCACTCCGAGGAGACAGATCCCGGAGGCAATGCTGAAGATGGACAGCACCTGCCTCTGGTAGGTGTCACCGCTCTCTGCAGAAGGGGAGAATACAGTTTCAGGCACATTGAAATTCCTACTGTGAAACAAAGTATATGGGGGCTGTAGTGGCTGTGAGCAGAGCAGGCAGGGGGAAGAAGAACTATATCTATACCACACTCACTCAAACTGGTGGATGGATGGATGGATGGACGTACATGCACACTTGCATGCAAACACACACACACACACACACACACACACACACACACACACACAAACACACACACACACACACACACACACACACACACACACACACACACACACACACACAGACAAAGACACAGACAAAGACACAGCCACAGGCACGCACACGCATACACACACACACCCACACACAATCTGCATTAGCATGAGGCAACCAACACTGTCAGTAAATGTCAGTGGTTGAGCATGGGATTGGGACATGACAGACTGTGTGGCATGTGTTAACTGAAGTACTGATAATCATTTATTTCAGACAAACCCAGCAGGCAACCAATGGACTGTCGGCACAGCAGGGCAGCCCGTGTTGCGTGTGCGTGCGTGTGTGTGTTGCGTGCGTGCGTGTGTCAGCATTCGGGGACATGGTATTAGCATCGAAAGGAGTGCTGGCTTCCTGAGCCTCTTTGTCAGCCCCCCCTGTTGCACATCAGCAACAGAAGCTAAGGTCCCGAAAGCATTTTGGGGACAAGTAGCAGCAGTTGATCCCGGGCAGATAGACGTGTGACTGAACAGCTGGATTGTGGCGCGGCAACAGTTACTGGGACGATGGCGGTGCACGCACATGATGGAGCTTATCGCAAAAGAAAACTCAAAACAATTCTTCAGTCGGGTCAAAAGAGGCACAATGGATAAGCTGCGACTTGGCATACACTGTAACTTATCCACTGGTAGAGAGCTGGAGCCTGGAGAGACACTTCATAACCTTGAACACAACATCTCTGTGACATCACTCCATCACTCAACAAACAAACAATAAATCCCCCTGTGTCTGATCTCAGCATCTCGACAACTGCAAAGGGCTAAAGTGCAGAGAAATGTCAACGCAACCTGTTCATGACCTCTGAGGTAGGGGTTGGTCTGTGTGGCTTTTTGATGCCGTCAACATGAGAACTGTCCCGGGAGGTTCTTTTTCTTTATCCGTGCATGTCTACCCCGGTTTATCAACTTCCTCTAACTCGCACGGTGAGTTTCCCCCGTGTTTGTGATGCTTGCAACCGACAATCTAAATCAAATTTTTTGTTCTCCTTTCCATTTTCTTCCCCCTGCATGACATCAGTGCTGCGTCAACACATTCAAAGGGAAGTGTATACGGCGTAACCCAGGTCAAACTCAAAGGGAAACCTTTTTAATACTAGAGAAAGCTTCAGGCAGAAGAGAAGAATAACATCAGAACATATCCTGGAGTTACAATATGTGGATGTATATTCATATATATATATATATATATATATATATATATATATATATATATATATATATACACAGTATATATATATATATCTTTATTTTACATCAGTGGTCCAAACTGCCCACTCAGCTCCTGTGAGAAGCGGGTAGGATGGGTTTGAATTAAAATAGTTAGTACAAAAGAATCCTGTGGGGGTGTCCAGTTGCAACACAATATTGCATATTCAATACTTGCAAGCTGATACATTTCCATGTGGATGATTTTGTCCAAATGTTTGGTTTTGCATTAATATTACAGAAAATGTGTTGACATAACAACATTTTAAAGTTAGATTTTTTTTTGCTGGAATATACCTATACAGTAATGGTACGGTATAATTGATATTTGAGCATATTGCAAATGTAAAGATTGTAGATATTGCTTTACTTTTTTTTATGTTCATACAAATATACAAACAATGATGTCTAGTGTCCATCTGATGCTGTTATAAAAAAAATGCAGAAGATTCTTCAATTGTATACAGTAAACCTTACGGGACATTACATCATATCTATAAATACCATAGAAACACATACTAACTTGAGTTACTTGTAACACACAAGTCACATAGGTATAATACTTGTGTGCTGTAATACTATGTCTGTGGCCCTATAAACGCTCTAGCCTTTACCATCGGTGAAATGACCTCGCCACGGTTGCATCTTTGAAATATATGGGACATATATTTCCCAGCTGCCACATCCTCAGTGCTCCCGTGGAGCACCACCTGAGACAAGCCCCTGCTTTTTTTTGGAAAGATGAAATGGGCTTTTCTGAAATCTGAACATAAAAACAGCTGTCTACAAAGCTGTGCTGAATGGCTGCAAGAAAAAGCACACATGCAGTCTGTACATAAAACCATTACAGGCCTTTCATGCTCCATGCCTACGAGGCATTCTTGAAATGAGATGCAAGAGCACATTGGGAGAACCGAACACACTGAACAGCCTCTGCACTAGTCATATCACATCGACACAAGGACAACACATCCCATATGGCCGGCTGTGCCACGGCAGTGACAATGACTAGAAAAAGAATTGCTTTAATGAAGAGCGTGCTAAAGTATCCATGACAAAATGGGGCATTCAGCCTGAAAATACATCAGGGGGAAAAAACTAGTGAGACATGCTGGGCTACAAAAATACAAGAAAATCAAAAGACAAATCACATTTAGAGCACTCAATGCTTCAAACACAGCGTTGGTGCATTCTGTCTGACTGTCTCAAACTGTCACATATTGTACTTATATAACAACTATCAAAGGATGCATTGCTAAAACAGAAGAGTTAGCCACAATGGAACACAGTGAATAGAACAGTGAGAGCTTCCTTCAGAGCCTCCCCCTGACAAAACAAAAAAGGCATTGCTTCTTTCTGTCATCCGTCCAGCCATCAATCGATCAACCCTGTTTTCTCATTTTCTCTAATGCACAAGCCCACCTGCAGACGCATTCTGAACTAATTTAGTCCCCTGATTAAAATCACTGAACTGAGGAATGTGGTGTGCAGGGGCAGACTTCTCTTTCAAGAGTGTGTCTTCTTCTTCTCCTCCTCCTTCCTTTTCTATTTCCTGGAGCAAATGTGTGACACGACAGCAGTGTATGAAGCCATGTTAATGGGAAACTTCACAGCATGCAATGTTGTTTTTCTATGTGTGCACAAAAGGGGAGCCAGAGAGCGAGGAGGAGACAGCAAAGGGAAAATGGAAAACATTAGAAGGGCGGTAGAGTGGGTGGCATTGTATATTCCCTCTGGTCAAAGAACAGTGTGTTCTTTATTAAAGAAAGAGAGCTAGATAATTTGATTTTCAAAGATGTGTTAACTGCCTAGAAGATGAAAAAAAGGCACCTAGTAAGTCATATCAATGGCATTTTGAAGAAGCTTAATATTGTATTTTCAATGCCTTCTTATTCTAATAGTAGCTTATTTTCATTTGCAAAATCCAATTTTTCACTAAAACAAACATATTCCCACACCATATATAATATAAATGTTTCCTAAATTGAAGCTCAACTGACTTCACATACATGTGTACACACTGGTACTTGACAGGTATGTCCTTATTGCCCTATCCCCATTACATCAGTCCTCCCTATCACAGCACTGTTCTTCATGCAGACAGAATACACCTAATACACCGCCGCCGCGTTTCCATGGCGACTGGCCCGCATTAATTTGCCAAGGTGAGTGGCCTTGTTGCGCTGGATTGTGTGTTTAGTGTGTGTGGTATCTCGCCGTGCGTATACGGCACATGAAGGATTGAACCCACGCTCACACAGCCACAGAGAGAAAAAAAAAGTTGTCTTACCCATGAACTCGATCCCAAGTTCATCCGCTGTTCCAACCAAGGCCAGATAGCATTTGAAAGGAGAGAGTATGAGAGAGAGAGAGAGAGAGAGAGAGAGAGAGAGAGAGAGAGAGAGAGAGAGAGAGAGAGAGAGGGGAGAGAGAGAGAGAGAGAGAGAGGAGGGGGAGAGAAATAGAGAGAAAGGAAGATTAAACAGTTTCAACATGATGGGTCTCTATCTCACACAGATACATAATCAGAATTCACCCTAGGGAGAAACACATGCTGAAACTAGACCATAAAGTTATTTTGACGTTTTTTTTCTTTCTGATATGGCGCTCCCTTGTGCACCAGGTAATGAGCCAGCCAGCCAGCCCGGGTAGGCTACTTGGTATGCTTTTCCACTGATACACTGAATTCACACACACAGCCTGCAGGGGCTTTGAATGAAGAAAGCAAAAAAACAACAAAGACACAGGGAGCTGGGAGGATTAGAGGACGGATTGTGAAAAATAAAAGTTGAAAATGACATATCGTATAGCTTAGTGTCACTGACGTTGCGATGCACAGGCCTTTTGTATTGATTTGAGCCCGCAGCGTTGCAGTAATTGTTCTCCTCTGTCTCCTAGCATAGCTTTTTCAATATTCACAAGCATGTCTCGTTAAGATGCGCCACACTAACTCACCCATTCACAGGCAGTGCATTACAGTCTCTCTCTCTCTCACATGCACGCACGCACGCACGCACGCACGCACGCACGCACGCACGCACGCACGCACGCACACACACACACACACACACACACACACACACACACACACACACACCCACCCTTTCTTCATTCAGCTAAGTCTTTCCCCCCAATCCCAGTGCTGTTGAAACAGATAAAAAGGAGCACTCGTGTTCTTTTCCATCCTGACAGTGCCCCTTTTTTTCCATGTCACTGTAATGTAATCTCATTTAAATTAAAATGAAACCCTCACTAGTAATTGCTTTTCTGACAGAGGTGGTCTGAGTTTTTAAATAGAATGCGGCTTGCCAAGCTCCTGACAGATTATGTGGTGGGCACACAAAAAAGATATTTTTTTTTTGTTGAAAAATTTAAAAATAAACATTTGTTCCCGGAAGCATTTTGATTGTGCCATGGGAAAATCAGTCAGGGCTGTATAACTTCATTGTTTAGTGGAAAAATAACACCCCAGAGAGCTGCAGAGGAAGCTTCAGATCGGCAAAAGACAAATGAACCCTTTGATGAATACATCACCATGGTTAGCACAGGGTTATCTCGCTCTATTAAGACATCTTTTTTTACTAAGTAAACTTATGACGTTTAGCTCAAAAGAGCATTTCCACCCGCACATGTTATAGAGGCTTATGACACACAAAGCAGGGGTTTGTCATTTGACCCTATGACTGTCTGGCAGATTCTTAATGAGGCAAAGGGGGATTTTCATGATTGCAGAGATAACAAGAGAAATGAGAAAGGCAGGTCTGAAATCCACAAATTAATAAACCAATTAAGAAATTCGTTTTATGTTTGTATTTAAATAGGACGCAGGTGTCATCATGTTCTCATTGACCTCCACGTAACTTCTTCCTTCCTGGAATTATCTCCCAGTAGCCTGGAGGATTATTTAGCAAATGTCGGCGTTTATAATATGCTCCTGCTGATTCATAGTCAGTCTCTTAGCAACTGACACAAACCCTAATGATTAAAACATTTAAGAGCCAATTAATTTGGGCCCAAGGACATTATTGTATTTGTCACGAGTTGTGCATTGCAATATATGATAAAGAAATGGTCCACGCTTTCTGGTCGCTAGGGCGCTTATTCTGTCACTGTTGCACAAACACTCAGCAGCGAGGCCAAACAAGTGAATGCAGTATCTCACTGATGTCGCCTGATAGGCATAATCCATTCTAGACTTTTTTTTTCCCTCTGTGATTGCTCAACAGTGTTCAACGGCAAACACGTTTCCACTGTAAATCGCCCCTGACTGTCACAGCACTGTGCAGATGATGTCATGACAGACACTGATGCACATCCCCTTTGCTCTGGAATTGCATGTGTCTGGAGACATTCACCAATCATAATAGGCGCAGTCTTCCAATACCTCTTTGGCAACTGGCAACTCAAAGCACCCCCTGGGGAACCACTTCATGGTGTACTGTTGGGGGCCTTGAGAAAAGCTCAGAGAAATACCTGTGCGTCATGTACGATGCTCTTGGCCCGATTAAGAGGTGCAAAATCTTGGCAGGTGGGAGAGAGACAATGGCAGGAGTGAATCAAATCCTTAATCCCCTCGTTCACTTGGGTGAGCTGAGGAAGTGAGGAGCCAATGTGTGTGTGTGTGTGTGTGTGTGTGTGTGTGTGTGCGCGCATGTGTGTGTGTGTTATTGAAACCAATATCCTGTGTAGCTACTTGCTCCAGACCTGATATCTATCCGGAGATAAATAGTTCAAATTAAAGGCTCACCCTTCTTCCTGTTTGTTAACCAGCTGGGTAAAACCAAAGGCTGGGCTCGCCTCCCTCTTCCGCCAAACATCATTGATGTAACTCTGGACGGTGCAACATGGCTGCTCACCTGGATGCCTTTAGTGGCATGCCCTATGCACTCTCTCACTGTTAAGGGAGGAAGCTCATTTCAGTTCTTTTTTAAAGGGAACAAACTAAATTGCAACCTTCCTACACTCCCATGCCTCCAATTAAAAGACCCTGCCACTTCCCCACTGTGCAGTAATATAACAAAACCCCGCCACCTTTACCCCACCTGTTTTTCCAAAGCGGAGTTCACAGCATGTGTAGCCGCAAGTACCTGGCAGGGAGTCACTCTTTCCCTTTTGTGCCTGAGCTTTCGAGATGTCCCCTTCCATTTCTTTCTTTTTTTTCCCGGCGAGGATGTGTGTATGACAGAGTTGCACTGCGCACACAAGGCCATTAAGGACTGCTCTTTTGAGTGGCTGCTTTTTGGTCAGTCGATACTAAGATAAAGCATGGGGCGCGAAGGATGATTTGTGACTGGAAGTAGCAAGGAGATTGATTTCAGTAAAAAAATAAATAAAAAAAAAGTGTGCACGGCAGATGAAACTTTTCTCAACCCAAAGTGTGATTTGTTTCTAATGCTGCCACTTCAACAAAAAGAAAACGTTAAATTAAAAAAACGCCTGCAAATAAGTGTGCAAACACAAACCTGCTTATACCTCACGGACATGAACACCATGAATTGCATTTCACTGGAGCTATTCCCATAAGTATTGGTTGTTACAGTGTGCATGTACTGTATGTGTATGTTATTACATGATTTGGCTTTGGGAAGCAGGATAATCCTCAAAACCCTTGGTAATCTGGGTAAATTTTAGATTACTCTGTATCAACAGAGATCAAAATAGGCTTCATTCCTCCCTCAAATCTTCCAGTGTGTGCTTATCTGTTATGGCGGTTGAACGATTTTGGCCAATAACACAGTTTTCTGTAGTGAATAGGTGCATGAGTGGCGGGACAAAACAGATCAATTTTTTTTGTATTACAGCTAACAATACTTGTACCTGATCAAATGAGGTTGGGGCTGATGTCATTTAAGTACTTGAGCTCCCTCCTGTAGATTAAAATAGATTTAACTGTAACATGTTTTAAAAAAGCTTTAGTGATCATTTTGCAGTTTCTATGAATAGGTATTTGATGGATGATAGAAAAATCTATCCATGCACTGCGATAACTATTCTATATTCATCACAGGTCTGGCAAGACTGCAGTCTAGATCACACGATATTGCTCATGCATGCTGTATACATACAGTATGTATATGCAGTGTATACAGCGGGGGTGGATGACAATGAGATCGGGCCATAAGAGTTCACTGTGGAGTCTAATTTAATAAAACATATGTGATGGGAGGTATGTCTCGCGGTACAGTATATATTTGACACGAACAACGCTCATCCGCCTTCTTCCTGTTGCACCCACGCCGAGCCAGTTTCCCACCACTTACAGCTTTATAGCACTTTCATACATTTTAAAATAGTACTGAATTGATGTCTGCATTGGGTAATAAGATTGAAATATGGAAACGTTTTATTCATAGTTTTATTTGGATGCACAACCACATCTACACTTTGGTTTTTAAGCAAATATTCTGTCTTGAAATGTTTATTATAAGTTAACCATAAGTTGTTTCAATGTGTCAGTTGTAACATAATGATTATTATTTTACATAAAATGAGGTTCACTTCAGACTTTATTTGATTCTAGAAATGGTTTAAATAGCTCCACCAGATAAGGGAATAAAAAAAAACTCTGTTCTCTTGGGCAACCCCTTGCAGCCACATGCAGCCTGTGACTGGCGGTCTGCTCATAAATATATTATTGTTTTAAAGGGTCACAAGATGAAAAAGGTTAAGAATGGCTGCCTGGAGCTACTATGGGTACAGCACACAAGCAGCAGTAGCAGTTGTTGCAGCAGCAGAAGCAGTTGCTGTTGTCAGGGAGACACTTACTCAGAAGGATAGTGTTTTTCCACTAGGTGATCTTACCTTTAGCGACTTTAAAATATGCATGTCCCTACTACGCAGTTATGAATCATCTGAAATGTATTTATTGCATTATGTTTGAACTTACTGATAGAATCCACCCATTTGAACGTTCTGCTTCAAGCCTGCTATATTTAGAGATGAGATATTCACAGTGTTTTAATCCCAGTAATAACATTGTTGGAGTGCTTTCATTAAGCTCCTATACTGCAGGAAAATATTGGTTTTTACATTTTCAACAAATGTATATACAGTATATTACTACAGTCTTAAAAATGCATATATTTCTTTTTATTAAAGTCTATTCTAAATGTGTTGTTGTCTACTGTATTTCTTTGGTCAGCCGTCCAATTTTGTGTTAAAAAACATACAATAAATTCATATTATCGATAAAAAAAAAAGCAAAAAAAAAAAACATCTCCCAATCCGGACACAAAGACATATTGATGTGTGCGCCGACGAAAGATAATATAAATCCTATAGTGAAAAGTGTGGTGCCACGAGGGACACGTGGAACAAGCTTGGTGACACTGCCTCGTGACCCCACTAATGGACTCTCACTGGGCCTGGTGGCATCAGACAGAAGGCAAAAGAAGGTTAAGTTTTTCTCTTTGACTCCTGAGTGCAGAGGAGCAAAGTCACTCCTCTGCACATGAAACAGTGTGAATTTGTAAAGATGCGGTCTCGCGGGAAAGGCTTGAAGGGTCTCCCATTTCCCTTCCGTGTACCTCTGACTTTATATTTTTAACTACAGTGCACAGCTGTCATGGGGATTGTTTCTCATGAACATAGGAAACTGGAGACTTTCTCCCCCTTTAGCTAGACTTTAGCAAAGCAAGATTAAAAACCGTAATAAAAGGATACAGGAGCTTCCATGCATGCGCTGGGTTTAATTCTAAAATCTGCATGGGAGCACTTTAGGCCACAATAAAGAATAACGATAGTCTCATGACACAAATTTGGATCGTGTCGAATAGCTAAATAATGATTTTCTTTTATTGCCAATCAAATGGAAATCTTGCCATTATGACACAAGTAGATATTGGAGCGACTGAAAAAATGCATGTTCTAATGAGGCAAATACTGTAACACAGTAAATTAAAAAGGACTGTATTACTAAACTATGTAAGGTAGCGTTATGTCATGCGATACTCATTTTAGGTTAGAGAAATGCATTTCTTAAAACGTCTACATCACAAATGCACGTTGACTGAAAAAAATAAAAATATTCTTTAAAAAACAAAATGGAACCTAGGATGTTAGTACAATACATTCTGCAATGTGAATGGAAAATTCACGTTCGTTTTTAGATCATAACAAAAATAGCATTAGATGACTGTTTCTCTTTTCTAGAAATTAGTTTTAAGAGTTAACAGAGAAATGAGAGGAAATGAGGGCAGGGACAGAGGAGAAGAGACATGAAACAATGGTCCCCACACACACAGACTGGAACTGGGGAATATGGTCATGGCTGGTGCCTCCCCAAAGGCCCTCCAGGGGACCATATGTCTTAGGGCCCAGAGGACAGGATATAGACAATCTTTGGCTGCAACAGTTGATGTAAGACTGATCTCCATGGAGTTATATTTATCTATCTCGTGGACTGATAGAAAGCTGTACCAGATTTGCTCAGGGGCATGCAATGTGCACTTGTGTTTTTCATGTCACAGATCAATACACCAATACTGTAGGATGAAGAAATGAGAAAAATGGGTGAACGTACTTGGGTCTGACAAGATAGCATCTGTCTTCGGTACAAACTGGTCACAGCGTAGCCCATGGTAGCCCTCCTTACACCTGGAAGAGAGAGAGAGAGAGAAAGGAGATTAGAGGTATAAAACAAACCAAGCAACAAGTACCAAAGTACAGCATGTACTGGTGCGCCAGACAGACTTTTTAGATAAGGAAAGTTGAGAACGGCAACAGAAAAAAAAACGTGGACAGAAGACTGAACGGAAGGTTAAAAAAAAGCCAAGTGCCCACTGAGGACTGAGGTGGTGCAGGGAGATACACAGGGAACTGTCAGGGAAAGGGGTTGGATGGGAAGAAAGAGAGGAAAGGGGCGGAGAGTTGGGCAGGCCTAAGCAGCGGCTGCAGCCTCACTGATAGCACATGAATGACAGGAATGCCAGGTCCCAGCGGTAGGAACATGGGGGAACTTGGGATGGAGAGTACTTTGGCGTGATGCAAGATCTATAGTGGTAAGGGGATAGGCTGCCATATAGTTGGAAACGCTCATACGATACAAAGTCCTGGCATTGTCCAGCTATTTGCCTTCATCGTCGATCCCCCGGCAACCGTCATAAATATAGCCATTGAAACTATGACATTTGAAGTTGGCGCTGTGTGTGTGTTTGTGTGTTGCAATAATTTAGCAATATCCTCTACTATGAAAAAAACTTTGAGGGTTGATAAATATTAGAATACATGGATATAATTATAGTTAATGGTTGGGCGTTTTCACCAATCCTATGCCGATAACTGAATGAATTTGAAAAAATTAAAGAATTTGCACTCAATGTTAAAAAGTTTGTAAAAGTCAACACATAAAATTCAGGACACCAATGAAAAGTTTTTAGAGATCTTCCTCAGCCCTATAGTTCAACACAATCCTCAATAGTTTCTCTCAACATTTTCTCGCAAAGAGGACTTAGGCTTTCTTCAATAGTGGCCATGCTGTGAGCACATTCAGTGGGATGATCCATCCCTCCGCTCTTCCACGGCTTATAGGCCGACAATTGTCGGGATTTGCTTTGATGTGTCCCGTCTCGACATTAAATTGTACACGAGTGAGCAATATGTCCGAGTTGTCAGTATATTTTTCCCCATAACCGCCTATTGTAGGTAAACTAGAAGGGGGGAGATTTACCCTCGCACATTATCCATCAATAGCTGTCCACACCACATATCCACATGTGTCACCCAACCCATCACATCACAGAATAATGTATTGGATGAGTGACAGGCAGGAGAGGACCATTCAGTCTTACTCAGCTTGATCTGATAGCTTGAAGAATAACATGTGATAGAGAAGAGCAACACACTGTCAACAAGAACTGAGCTATGTAAAACAAACTGAGCAGCAGTGGAGTTCACAAGTTGTCGCTTTCAGACTGTGTGAGAACTGTGCTAGACTGTCACCTTGCTTTGTTACAGAGCTCCAGCTGCAGTTTCAGCTCTGTTGTGTTCAGTGTCTCATTTTCCCTCTTATTTTTCCTCTATTAAGCAGAAAAAGAACCGCACAACTGATTTACATAAATAGGATACAGTCCATTCGTCCTCTTATTTCATGCCGGCTCTCAAAGCTGATGGTGGCGTTAATGTGGCCACATCCCCATTTTAACCCTGTGTCAATTTCATTTCCCTGTCTGGTGAATTTTTTGCGGCTCAGAGGAAACCCTCCCGCCTTGTGGCACAGGTGAGGGGGTTGTGTGCTTCAGATTATGTGTGCAATTTTGATAATTGTTTTGGCATTGCATTTCCCAAATGACGAGATCACAGTTAGTTGCCTAGTGACACATCCAGCAGACATCATCATCAACTTGGAATCATGTGTGTGTTGACCCCTATTAATGTAACTCCTATATTTACTCCGAGTATGTGCCCCAGCCCATATAACCCCAAATATAACTGTCTTTTAAAAAAAAAAAAATATTGGGTTTTAATTTTTTTTGAACAACAAACACATATACAGGGAAGCTGTCTTTTTAACTGTCAAATGCTACATGTTCGCCAGCTATAGTCGCTAACATTGTCCTTCTGAAAACAGGCCCCTCTTGAGAGAAACGGAAAACAATGAGGCTATAAATCTCTATGCAGCTGAGCGGAAATTATGATATTTCTATCTATAATCCTTCTATACGAGCTATCCCTTTCACATCCAATTATAGTCATTTGATCCACTGTAATTATAAAAAATAAATTACTGATTATAGCAACTTTCATTGAAAGAAATACAGAACATCTTGAACGAAAAGTGTGCTAGAGAGAAATGGGCTTGGAAAAAGCTTGCATCTCAGAGCATTTGATACCTTGTAACGCTGCGGGGCGTGATCATTGAAACGGTCATTTTGTATTATGTGGCAGTTAAAAACCCTCTAACTGCACTTCCAACTAGTGTAGGACTCATTACTGTTCAACTGATGTGTGAAAAATAGCCGTGCATTAAAACCTTCAAAGTCTTAATCCGCAATCTCTCTTTTTATGTGTGTCTTTTTATTTCCAAAGTAATAGGCAAAAAACACACAAAGCCTCCATAGTTCTCGGCTTAAACTACCAAAGGAGGGGATGAATGACTTGATTCTCTCCCGTCATTATTTCTCCATTGCCATACTTCTACATCGTAATCAGCCGGGGAAAAAAATAGCATATGCAATACCCTGCTATCCTCCAAGCTCTTTTTTTTGAAAGGGTCTAAGTTTTCCTCGCATGATCATAAATTACATGTAACAGCAAACTCAGAATCAGTGTAAAGAATGCTATTTTTTATACAGTTTTGCTTAATGCCTTTGTCACCCAGGAACAACAGCTGGTGTAGTAAAAACATTACCGCTTCTGTCCAAAGGGGGTGCAAGAATTAATCAAAAACTGAAAGTTCCTTGGAGCACCTTTAAGGCTCATTCACACACATACAGCAGGAGGATGAGATGAATGAGAGCACACAGACTATACTCTTGCCGAATACTGAGAAAATATGAAATGTTGGATCGAAAACGGACATACAGTGTAAATAAAAAGGAAACATTTTTGGTCCAACATTTGGTGCTTCCTGCAGATACTTTGGGGGAAACGCTTAATGCAAGTTCACAAAATATTATGATGGTACTGTAATGCAGATGATAGAGAACTCCATATTAGGCCATTGTATTAATATCGTATATACTCCCACTGTGCCTTTGTGAGACAGAACTGGTTTGATTAATTATTTACGTAGCACAGTATCTGGTATAATGAGAAGTTCTTTGCTGCACAGCATCAGTGGGATTCTTATGGTCATTGTGCATAATGTGCTCAGTATGCATCTTAGAAAGAAGAAGGAAAAAAACAGGCAAACGCCAACACGATTTGAAGATCTAAAAACAAAACATCCATCTAAAAAAGTATCCATTAATCACCGTAGAGATGGACCATTAAATCAGACTTAACATTTTACTGGGAAATGGAAATATGCAAAAGAACATGCCATATGATGCATTGAGCACCATTCCAAAACGATCAGATAAATTACCAAATTAAAAATGCTTTTGTGCGATAGAAATTAAGTCAGGACCACAGTAGGAGAGTGGGAGAGTTTTGATGCATTCAGTAATCCTACGTCTAGTATTAAAATGTAAGTGTTTGACTTCTTGTTAGAAAAAGTTGCATCACATGAAACAAGTAAGCTTTAGCTTATGACTGATGTTCCTGTTACTGATGCTGACACTGTCTCTTTGGTCAGATAAGAAACTGTGTGCTTTGTTCATAAGTTCTCAGTTTAAATCTGAGTTGATGTTAAGCACAAGCACTGTCCCCTTTTTGTTGTGAGCCAGCGTGCCAATCTGAATCAAACAGCAAATCATGCACTGCAAAATTCAGGGAGGAACCCATGACGATTTCAAGGGTAAACCTTCCCCTCCCCTGCCATCACATTGCTCTGCTCCACATCAAACCTTCCGTCCCTGGGTGAAAGCAGAGAGAGACGTCTAGTTAGTATTCTGAGAGACAAACCCAAAGGCAGAACGGCTGTCTGGCTATCTGTTTACGTCTGGGAGCTTCCTTTACCGTCGTCGTCTCCATCTCTCCCTCTGCCTTACCATCTTTGTGTGGAACTGTGAAACATGCTCAGTTATCCCCTCAATGAGATGCAAACAATGCTTTGTAAATGTGTTTGTGCGAAACATGGCGTCGAAATGCCTGAATGGATGACAAACAATGTGAGATAATGACGCTCCCCGAGTGTGTGTTTGGGTGTGGATCTCCAACGGGGGGTAAATGGGGAACAAGAGCTTGTATTTATGTGTGTGTGCGCGTTGGCGCGCTTCAAAGGGGGGAAATATCTCGAAGACAACACAGATGTGAGTGTGTGTGTGTGTGTGTGTGTATGTGCTTTGAGGGCAAATATGACAGCTTTCTCATGCGCGTGCGTGTATATATCCTCCAGCCACTGTGTGCACGAGCAGTATTTCTAGACAAGTTTCCCCGCACTGCTGTCTGCGACTACACAGCTGCTCTTAACACATGTTCCAGTCACAGAGAAAAACACACCTCCGAGCCTGCTAAGGGGTGGGGAACGCTGCCTCATAACTAATCACCATACTGCCTGTTAATTAGTGCTATAGAATACATTAGCGTAAGGATAGTTCCAGTGTGGGGAGGAGGAATGGGGGTTGGATCGTGTCAACCAAACTTTTCGTTTACCTTCTGACGCCCCATAAATATTAGCTTCCACATGCCCTCTTTGTTAATATTTTTTTTATGTTTAATACTATGTATTTATATCATTGTGTTTTGTAATCTTTTTAATTATTTATCCTTTATTGATATATCATTGCATCTTGTTTATTTTTGTACAGTTTAATTATTCTACTTCTACTGCCCAGGGGACTACAGGTGGAAAATAGCAAATTTGCAAAACCTGGTGGTACAATACAGTAAATCTCCCCCTGCCTTAAACAATGTTAATGTTTCTTTCGTACATGTTCCCTGTTCAAAAGTAACATTACCTCACTACATAACATAAATAACTGCATATGGAATGAAACTGATGAGGTGGAATGGTGGTAGCATACAACATTGCTTACTGGAAGTGAGGAGTGCCTCCCAGAGTGTTGAGCACTTTCTGGCTTGATTATCTCAAGGCTAACTTAGGCTAACTTTTTGGAGGCAGAAAATAAAGGGGTCACTGATTTTAACAAGATACTTTGTGACACACAACATTTAAAAGGGGATTCATCCCTTGTCACTTTTACTAGAATCTGTGTGCGACAAATTACAATGACAGGGGCAAATGTCAGACATCTTTTCAAAAGGTGGCAATGTTTTCCAAATACTTAAAAGAAAAACTCATTCAATCAAGCTCATTCTTGATCTTGAAAACAGCAGTTACAGTTTCCAGTTTTCCCCCTAAGCACACATTTGGGAAATTCACGTCCTCACTTTCTTGCCAAAACTCTTCTATCGATCCCACTCACTAACATGTTCAGCACTGGGAATAGCAAAAGGTTATAATAGCCTAGCATGAAGATTGTTACCTTTGGACAGAGCAAGGCTAGCTGTTTCCCCATATTTCTAGTTATGATGCTAGATAAGCTAACCAGCTTCTGGTTCAAGGTTAATATTAACTGTACAGACATCAAATAATCCTAATCACCAAACTCTCGGCTAAAGTGCAAATATGCACAATCCCCAAAATGTTGAACTATTTCCTTTAATGAATTCTAAGCAACGGTGAGGTTTATAGTTTCTTCTGGTTTGTTTTCTTATTTTCTCGTTTTTGACATATAGCAGCACCTGCTGCAGTGCACTATTTCATCAGGCGGAGTAATACAGAACAGCAGGAGGCTGAGGGCATGCAGCTGATTGAAGCTGCATTTGCTTCTACACCGTAGCCTACTTTTTTACCACTGAGAAGGTCGGGAGGACTGACTAAAATCAACTTTTTTATGAAAAGAAAAAAACATTGTCCACCATTGATCTATTTTTCTTATTAATAATAAGAAATACACACATAAACAAGTCAAAACCAACCACACAAACACAAACCCAGACACATGAATGCATTTATGCGTTCACAGTCAACCTTGATTTACTCCAGGTTGAGGTTGAAAGTTTACTTTTGACCGTATAAACTGTCCTTCGGAAATAAACTGCTTTTTTATTTTTTATTTTTTTTGTGTATTTGTAGCATTTTCAACAGCCAATGGATACAAATCTTGCACGTGTATGTCATTAAATGGGTTAACACAGACTTTTTGTCAGTACTATTTCAATAGTACAAACAAATAGACCAATATTCCATTGAAACACCTAATTTAGTGCTTTACTGAATGCAACCTTAAAGAGATCCTATTATACTACTTTTCTGGTCTTAATTTCTTGTTTTACACTGCTATAGAGCAACCTGACACGAATCACATCACAAAAAACTATGTAGATTTTCGGGAAGCTCTTTCTCTTATTTTGGCGATCCAGCACGTCCTGTCAACACTTGAGTGTGTGTGCTTCGGCAATCTCCGCTCACTCCGCCTGTGCTTCGGGGATCTCCGCTCCCCTCCCCCCCTCCTGCAAACCCCACTCCGTTGTGATTGGTTACCTTCCTTCCGGAACACTTTCAGTGGCGGGAAGCGCGAGCATGGACCTATAAGGGCGCGAGGCAGACGCGAACAGGGAAGTGACAGCATTACCATACATGGAAACATCCGCGTGGTGACGTCACGAAGTTACATGCGACGTCACGAAGTTACGGAAGGGTTGACCGCTCTGAACCGCTCTGAACACGTGACTTCTCGACTGGCTAGAATAGTGTTTAGTGCTCTGCACAGACACCCCAGACGGTCAGCAGGGAATACGTCGAAATGCATGTAAGTCATTATTTGATAATTTAGTATGGTTAAGCATGACTATGAATCATCATAACAACGTTTATAGGTCATAAAAGTCAAAAAGCATCATAGGTCCTCTTTAATCATTCATGTTTTGTTTATAATGGTGCCAACAAACAGCACACCGCGGCGCGGCGGTTGGCCACGCGAATCGCAGGTTCCGCGCCGCGTGATCATTTTGGCTCATTTGTGTCCACCGCCGGCCGCCGCCCGATGACTCATTGAATGTGCACGCCCAGTTTCTTCCCGCTATTTACATCTCTCTCATCATCGTCGTCATCCTCACTGATTTGTTTTTGTTGGGAGCGTCTCTGAAGTATTCTGCCTTCATCATCTCTGCCATCGGCCCTTGTATTGGTCTCACTGCACCTCTCACACATTTCTCCCCGCCACCTGCCACCCAAGCTTCGTAAACCACCCACACATGCGCCCACACACACATACACACACAACCCGCCCACACACACACACGCACACATATGTATCCATGGCCGTGCATATACACACTCACGCCGGCATATCAACATGTAGCCTAGAGAAAACCCAAACAGATTTTCCCTTTTTCCAGATTTGTTTTCACCTCTGATATTGTTGTGATGTTTAGGGAAATGTTTGGAAGTGTCAGTTGTCGTATTTAGTTTGCATTGTCTCTGCATATTCACTCATCTGCAGTACATCTTCCCTGGCTTTCTCTCCTTCTCTCTTCTATAATGTGAGTCTATTCCTTGCTCCTTTTACTAAAAGGTGTCTCATTAAACTGCTGTCATACATTTTATCGATGTGTTGGAACTTTCTCCCTCTCTCTCTCTCTCTCTTCCTTCTTTTTTCCCTTCATCCCTCCTTTCCCGACAGCACCGCCAGCAGGTTTCACGTGTCTTGTAGCTCAGCAGACTCACCCGAGTGACGTCGGGAGGAGCTCAACGCTGATTGGTTATCGCGGCGCGGCCGGCGGCGAAAAGTTCAATATTTTCAACTTCTGCGGCGGCCGCGCCGCCCCATTCGCGCCGCGCCGCTCGAAATACATTGACTTTCTATGTAAACTCGCCGCGCGGCGATGTGCAGTGTGTTGGCACCTTAAGGATTTAAAAACAGTAGATGTTTTTAATGGTGTTTAAATGATAGCTGATTCATAGCTGAATCACTTCCTCTGATTGAAGGTTTTCCAAGGAGACATGTAGGTGTATTGAAAATATCATCTGTGAAGAGAACATTTTGGAATCCCGCAGGGTCCAATATTACGCATATGCCACTTAAAGAGAAAGGGCGAAGCACAGACTCGATTTAAAAAAAGCTTTCCAAAAGAAAGTCTTGACTCAAATGGGCTTAACGTTTAAATTACGACTATATCTGGCTCAACCCTATCTGCACACAGGACATTGGCACCACCAGCCTTGGCAAGTTAGCTCTGTTTTGCCGAAATTAAAAGAAAAACGTTTCTTTCTGGAATAAACACACATGAATTGGAAATACAAGCAAACCTAATAGGAAGAGACACTGCAGGCTACTAAAGCTTGGCACTTGATTTAATCTATGCACGATGATTGGGAAGTTAACAGAAAGTATCAGCAAATAATTTGAAACGCAGATAATGACAGAATCCGTTTTTTTACCTTAATTACCTGACTTCTTGGAAATGGCTTTCTCCAGCCTCCCTATCAAAGGCAATCATTATTTGGCAGCGGGGGTTTCTCATCACAGTCAATAGACACGTTTATCGCACTGCACCAAGTCTTTTGACTCACTGCCACAATTTATTTATTTGCACACAAACCGATGGTGTGGTTAAGTATCACTGAATTGGGCGTCACCACTAATTTCCATAACTTGACCTACAAGTCATGCATGATACAACACGCAGATTTGCATATGCAAAGAAAGATTTGCATTATGCTCATTGCTATAAATAGAAATAAATGATTTACATTCCATGCTCCGTGCGGGGTCAGTGAATATTGTGTTATTCTTATTAACCCGTTTTTGAGATATGGCACCTGCTGCAGTCCACGCTTATTTTAATAAGTATATAAATACAGAATGGGAGCAGGCTGAGGGCATGCAGTTGATTCAAACTGCATTTGCTTTTCCGCAGCCTAAGCCTAATTTTCACCGGTGGGAATGTTGGGGGCACTGACTAAAACCCATTTTTTATGAGTAAAGAGAAAAAGTAGACCTCCAGTGATCTAATTTATTTTATAATAGGAAATACACACAAATACACATGCACACACACACACACACACACACACACACACACACACACACACACACACACACACACACACACACACACACACACACACACACACACACGGCCATCCTTGCTTCACTCTCAATATCAAAGCCTAATCAGTCGCTGACACGTCTCTCATTGTTATTGATAGGGTACGAGGGAAGAATACACTATTGGTTGGCTGCAATCTACCCAGATTGTTCTATATGGTGAAACACAACACAAGGCCAACATGTCTTTCGGCTTTCTGCCTTTTTATTTTGCACACAACGTACATACTGTATTTTCTATCTGTCTTTTGCAGCAGTGCAGCATTGGAGTTGGAGTGGACATGATTTATACCTTGAGCGAGTTTGATGGATGTCCATTCCTTATGTGTGTGCTGTTTACATTCAACGGTGATACGCGGCTGCCAGGATGTGTCTGTGTTCCAAACTTTAATGGCGTGCCGAAAAAAAGAGGAAAAAGGGGACAGCTGTCACAGAGGAACTTTTTCTTTGTATTGAAATAACAGAATGTGTGGCTACAGACATAATGCGGGCGTGAGCTGCACAATAATTGGCATCCTAATTTGAGCTAGAGCTAATTAATGACAATGAACAGAACATTAATGCAGCCCCTTTCATTTGCGTCTGGACATGAACAGTACGATGTGAGATATAAAGCGCTATAATGCTGTTAATAAAAATCTAAGTTGTCTGTCAAACAACTGTAGTCTCATACACTAGTCTGCCATGCAAACAGTTTAATTAGAGCTTCATTAGGGGTGTTCTGACTAATGAGCCACTTTACTGTTGCAGTAAATACATTGGCGAATAAACTTAACTAAAGTTATACTGTCCTCATTTCGGTTTCACCACTCGTTTGGTTCTTACTCTGAATACATGTCGCCCTGGTTAAAAGTGTTCACAGTAAATTGCATTTTCTTGAGCTGTGTGCCCCTGGTATAACACGCGGCAACGTTCCCCCCATTTTTGCTGCAGGCATCATTACATTTCCATCAGCTCACAGACAGTAAACAAGGCTTGCTGCAGCCATTTCATTCATCAATAAGGGAAAACACACTCACGGAAATCCTCACGATCAAGTGTCATCTGGAGATAACTAGCAGAATAAGATACATCAATAAGGCGCTGCGGAACAAAATAGCAGCACACACAGCAGCACACAATGTTATGCTCTGGTGTGCGCCCTATCTACAACGCTCCAAGAAGTCATTAAGCTCTTAGAGGATGAAGATGTCTCGGCTTGTTTGCCTTGCACATCGGCAGCTATAGGGCTGAATGGGAAAGCAGGGGAAAGCTGGCACTGTATCAGGCAGGGGGTGTGCACTACATCATCACAAGCACTCCCGAAAGCAGCGAGTCTGTAACAGGTGCTGTTTCAAAGAACAGGAGATAAGAGAAGGGAGGAAGAAAAGGGGTGAGGGGGAAACGGACACAGTGAGAGAAAGAGAAAGAGATAGAAAAAAATGGGGGGGGGGTAGGGCGGGGAGGGGTGCTGCTGCTGAAGGGGGGAAATTCCTCTTCATCTTCAGAGATTTCTTTTCTATTTCGCCTTGGTCTCGCTGCTGAATATGTGTGTGCGCAAGCGCACTTATGCGCACAGTTCGAATAAATAAATAAAAAATACAAAATTACTGGCAGACTGGGAATTTGTATTCTGTTTTGAAGAGAATAATATGCCCCTTGAAGGAATAAGAAATGTTACCAGCACAGTCCATACAGGTTAAATATTCATAGGATTTTCCCCCTTCCAATCCCAGTATAATACCAGACATCGGCTTTATGTACTATTTACTCAAACAAGTAACCATCTGCAGTACTGGCACATTTTTTTTATTAATTTGCCTTCCAGCTTTAAGTGATTAAAAATGAAGGGGTTTATTGAATAAAAACTTGATTTTTCTTCGATGTTTGGAGCTATAAGCCATTTTTTAATGTATTCTATTCTTTTGTGTAGATATAAGTGCAGAAGCAGAAGATAGACGTTACCATCCATCACCTCTGTTTATGATGATCGTCTGGTGTGTTTGCAGAAGACGTCGCAAAAAACATCATCAATTAGTGTGGTGTGTTTAGAGGTGCCACAGCAAAATAACCTGACAGCTCAAATTCCATAAGTGAAAGCCAAAGTGGATAACCGTCTGTCACCTTCCGTCTGTCACCACTCTCCAGCTGTGTTGTAATACGTATTATGTTCCTGTTAACAATGTTATATGAGTCAATGCCACGTGGCTGTTAGAAGCTAACATCATTTTTTACTGAGGGTATTTGTAAAATGTACTACATTTGTTTTGGCAATTTAATATATATATATATATATATATATATATATATATATATATATATATATATATATACTATGAAGGCATGAGTTAGTTAGTTAGTTTTGTGATCCATTTAGCGTCCAGTGGCTTGCAGTTTTACATAAATCTTTTCCCGGTGGAGAAAGAAGAGCTAGGTTAACTATAAATAAGAGTAACACATTTCTCAAGTGTTTTCATCAGTGCATTACCTCAAACTGAAATATGAAGGATCCATCGTACTTGTTCTTCATTGGGTATGGTGTGCTGCTAACTAGCCATGGCCACAACTGTGCATATAGGCGATACAAATGCATCGGAACCTCATGTTAAACAACACAAATCCTTTTAGATTCCCAATGTTTTCGTCACTTCAGTCAAAGCAATTCCGTACGCTGCAAACTGTTTTATCATCTGAGTTTATGGTTCCGTGCGTTTATCTAATGATGACTTTTACCTGCGTTGAGCCACTGCCCGACACAGCCCGATAATAACTGCAGCCTACCCGTTTATATCGTACACTGGGATTTTCTAAGCTGATGAGGGAGATTGGCTGCCTGACAATTTTGATTGAGATCGACCTGGCTGTTTTAAAAGACAATGCAGAGTTTATGACAGCCATAAAAAAAAAATCTTTCGGACTCACTGGAGACATCCTTGTAACTTTTTATTATTCATTACACCCATCCTTTTTCGCTTGCACCTGCCGTTGCCAGACAGCCGCATGCACATACCGTCAGCTTGCACAATTATGAATTTAGCAGGGGCGTTTGAACTATATACCTTGAGAGAACATAATGTGATTATTAAACAGTTAATTAAAAAAACTATGAGCAAGAGAGAAGAAAAACAAAATGCTGCTTGTCAACAAGGTATGTTAAAGCGTATCCTCTTCGATATCATTTACATGCCCCTTTAGGACCGCTGCCAATGAAAAAGTAATTAAGTTCAAGTGTGCTGTTTGGAAGCAACCCGACAATAGACAAGTAAATAGAGCACTGTCATAGCTCATTGCGTGTTGGAGTGATCAGGTTTCATTTTTATTTGCTAACAGCCTGTTTGACTCAACTTTATACATATGGTGCCAAGAATCGCTGTAGGTGCGCGCAGATTGCATCATCGCAGCGGGGAGCAAGAGAGTGGCCTGAATAATTCACGGCCTTCACTGACCAAAGGGTAAGTGAAGATGTATGTAACATCATAGTCTCGTCTGAACACATTGTATTAAAGGGGGCCTCTTGTCTTTGAGATGGTGATCATCAGAGTAATGCAAATCGCTGTAATGTCTAACAGTGCGGGAAGATGACTTGTGTGCATTGCGCATGCATTTGCTTAACATGCTTTCATAAATTCAGAATCTGAAGGAAAAAGTGAGTAGGCCAAGAGTAGCTCAGCATGAAAACTATGTTAATAATTTAAGAGGGTGATTTTTCTCAAAGGGGAAAAGAAAACTATCCCACCATATTACACTCTATTTCCCTGCATTTAATTTTGATTACGAACAGTATTGGACACCTGGGAGTCTTAACGTGCCCTTAATTTTTATTTTTTATTAGCGCAGCATTGAATGCAGGCGTCTCTCGAATATCATGCGGTGAGAGGGATGTTTTTTGCTGTAGACTAGCAATTTAGTCTTAAAGGAGTATAGGCATCGCCATTAACACATGATTACGCTGTGATTATAGGATGAGAGACCGTGGGGATGGGAAAGTGAGATCGTTTTTGTACTGCACTTGACACCAAGTATCAACATTTCTTGAAACACTGTCATTATCCGTCAACTGTGGTGCAAAACCATCAACCTCCGCCGACCAACCCGACTTCAGAATGTACCTTTGCTTTATACGATACTTGCAGGAACCAATGTATCATCCTTCCCACGGATAAAAGCAGTGCTGCGTCAGTCAGTTTTTTATTGTCTTTGTAAATTACCATCTTTTGAATTTGTTGGCTGAAACAATATGAGGACATCTGCTTGGGCCCTAGAAATGTTGACGGCCATTTCCCTTTATTCTATCATACAAACACCAACACCATTAATTGAGGAAATAATGAACATATTGATTGATAAATAAAATAATACAATAAAGCGAGGACACTGTATTCTACACAAGAGTCATTTCTTGAAGTGTGTCCGGCAAAAAACTTCAATATAATACTTATTACCCAGCCCTGGGGTGATAATCACACTGTGTTTTATTTTCACAGTATTTAATGACAAGATAGTGAAGTGCAGACGAGGGAGAGAGAAAGAGTTGATATACAACATAAGTCAGCAGGAAGCCAAAGAAATAAAAATAAACTAATATGAAATGACCTCTGCAAGATTAATACCATAATAAATGTATGTACAGACACACACACACACACACACACACACACACACACACACACACACACACACACACACACACACACACACACACACACACACACACACACACACACACACACACACACAAGGGAAACATGTGGGCAATCTTGTGGGAACTGCGTGATCCTAATCTAAACGAGCATTATCATACAGGACATTCCTGTTGTGGTAAACAAACAACATTGTTGCACAACAACAATGTTTACAGGAATAGTCACATTTTCCTTCAACGGTATGAACAAGATGATTGGTTGATATATACTTTATACATTTTCATTTCAGAAAATGAGCAGAAAACACTGACACATTGAACGCCCTCAAGAACGGCAAGTAAATACTATGATAATCTGTGCTGGATTATGCGGTGATTTTCCCCATATCGTCAATGATATTAGCTATGCCAGTAATGCCACAGCTGCACGCTTCTCGTCTTGCCCTACATACATAGTACAAATCTGGCTCCGGTTCCCCCTGTATCTGGAGGATGATTCTGCTCGATCATGCATAACGGAGTGCAAAGGCCACGTCGCCACGCCGCTCCAGGTGTTCCCACTGATCTGCATTTGTATCAGGGGTTCATCAAAGAGGTCCAACTCGCTTTTTTTGCGAACAGCAGATCTGTTGCTTGTTTGTTTTTCATGTGCAGGCCCACCCACTGTTGAGTCGAGAAAACTGCTTTTTAAAATATATATATGTTTTATATATTCCATGAATAAAACACTGCTGCCTTTTGTGCCCAATGTTAAGGATGCCGCTGACATTTGCCTCTTACAGCCTTAATCCTGTGTGCTACATTCTGCATGATTGAGTTCAAATCATTGCAAATGCTAATGCAGTCCAAAGGAGGTATACGTACACACTGACCAGTGCACGCTCAGACATACGCACACACAAACACACACACACACACACACACACACACACACACTTAGAAATACCCAAACACACACAGCACAGTCGAGGTAGAGCTTCGTCTGTAGATGAACTGTCTTGAAGCCAAACCCTTTGGCTCAGCTACAGTATCAGCTGTAAAAGATGGATTAGGGTCCTCTATAACTACTCTCACGCCGAGGCACAATGTAATAAGGTGTGTGTGTGTGTGTGTGTGTGTGTGTGTGTGTGTGTGTGTGTGTGTGTGTGTGTGCGTGCATGCATGCATGCATGCGTGCGTGTGTGTGGGCTAGAAAACAGAGGGCACATCTTTAAGTGGCTGGCTGTACACTGCCACTGTTCCTCCTGTGCGCCGAATGTGGTGTGTTTGCCTCTGTGAGCTGCCTACAAGTGCGAGAGGAGTGTGCTGTGATAGAGACGACTGGAACAGCTTACACAAGACCAAAACAAGTGTCTCGGTGAAATTTTTTCACCCTGCAGGCAGATGCTTCTATGCAGTACACTATCAGAACCAATGAATGACATCTTAGCCCGGCTTAAAATGTGTCTTTAAATGAATGTTACGCCTGGTGTCTTTATGATTATGTCTGTACAATATCTCACAGTATAAAACTGGCCAAAAACATCTGAAATTTTTCCAATCAAAGTGGGTATCGGTATAGAACACACTGTTAATAAGACATGGATCAGTTTGTTTATTAGATGGTTATCTTGCTAATGTTCAAACGGTGGTAATTAACTCAAATGTTTGAATGCTGCATATGTAGCACCTCTATGTTAACTCATTACATTTCACATTTTGTTCTGTAATATACTGAGCCATTTAGTCCTGTTATTAGTTACACAGTACTTTATCTCACCAGTTAGTAGCAGTAAGATTAACAGTGTGATCTGTATTTTAGGCACTTCAGTTGACTGTCTGAGCCTGTATGATCTGTTCAAAAAAAAGCTGCGAATGTGGGTGGTGTTTCGATCGCGAAATTCTCGGCGTAAAATTATAAAGTCAACTTTTATCCAGCCCAAACGCCACAGTCTAAGTGGTGCGACACAACCGTATACTGAGCGCTATCACCATAACAACCTTTTGGAGGGCCTCAAGGAAGCTTTAAAAGACAGGGACATTACTAACAGTTTGAAACGGCCACACAAATGTATAAGGGAAACAAAGAAAATCTTGTAGCTGTGTATGTGATGACATTAATATCCTGTGTATATTGCATTATAGCATGGCCAATTCTGATTGGTCGGTAGGTGTTTATTAATGTCTTGCAATGGAACCATTCATAAGTATGTTGATTGTTATCAACTCACACATCATTGGATATTACAATACACGTATTGATGAGTTCCCTAATCATACCACTCCTTCTTAGATAGATTGGTTGTTTTAAGGAAGCCAATTGTTTTATTACAATACCGGAAAAAACCTACAATGTAGTCACATCAGAATGTTTATAAAACTGCAAATGTGCACACGCAAAAAGGAAAGACAAAGGAGCACAACACTGCGTAACCCCAATCAGATAGCAATTACAATATGCCCAGCATTTTGACGATTTACATCGTATGGTGAAATCTTGAATTGGTCAAGTCAGTAAATTAACTTTAGGTACTCGTGGCCTCATTTATCGACACACACATTAATATTTACTGTCAGACCCATTTCAGCCTCACTTTAACACATTTGAATTTGCTCACAAAAAAAACATGTCATTAATTTTTTTCATACCAGCTCTCTCCCTTGAGTAATTTATAGCTCTGATATTAACAGTTATTACAAGGCTTATATTAACAACACCAAAAGCCGGTCATTGCTTTGACAAGGCACAAATCGTAGGCCTGAGATCCGGCTGGAACACAAAACAAATAGAGTCCTTAGGCAGTGAGAAAACAAAATCCCCCCTAAAAGATTTAAGGAATGGATTTCATGTTTAGAAAATGAAAAACGAGGCAGCAGAGCAAAGTTATAGCCGCGATGCTAATTGGAAGAGAATTGAACTGGGGCAAATAACCCTACAGTCTCACTGCAGATGTCAACCATATAGATTTTTGGCGTGGGCGGTGATCTATATTTACTATGCACTCTGTAAATACACCGATATTTTATGATTTACCTATCGGGGAGTTTTTCATGAAAGCAAAGGCTATTTTTTAACCTGTGGACAGCTATGAATTGGTATTGATTAAATTCTAATTCAATTCCGCCTCGTTTCGCTGTTATTGCCACCAGAAGCTGAAAGGCACCGCCTGTCTAGGTAAATGTAGCTTCAGCACAGGAAAATATGACCTCTGTTGCTTTAATTGCCCTTAATCCCATGCGGCTTGGTCAGGGTGGTCCTTTTAGGATTTTCTGCATTATATTATTTTCGTTAATCAATGCACAGGATGGAGAAATAATAGCTTGAACTGCCAAAAAAGAAAGCTCTTTTGTCTTTGGTAGAAAATACAAATAAATGTGACTTAAGATCTGGTTGATGGTTCACCGCCGACTCGAGCCAGTTCTCTGTGAAATGACATTTGAAAGGAGTGCAATGTACTGCAAAAATATCATGATGATTTCCTCGTACCCTTTTCACTGTTCAAAAAGCGTTAAGCAAAATAAACCCAAATTAGGCATCCATACGACAACTGTGCAGTTGTCAGGGGAAATGCTTCCGTGTTTAGCCTTTGGTTGAATACAGTCTATCTATCTCTGTCACAGTTTAGAACCAAGGCAAAAAGGGATGAACATGAAAATGACGGGCACATGAAATTAAAATGAAGGGTTGGTGAGTCGGGGAATTATTGGACGGAAAGCGTCCATGAGGAGTGCATCAATGTCAGTCAAGCACCATCCCCGATGATGGCTGTTAATTAGATTTTCCCATGCTAAACAAACCACGCTCATAGGGAGAAACATTCTGCAACTCAATAGCCAGCTGACATGTACTGATAGTAATGTCAACAGCGTCCGCTGTGCTGCCTGCAAACATGGTTGGAGTTGAGAATTGTGGTTGATGTTACAAAATGTGTGTTCTGTTTAAAGGCAGTGACAGGTTCTGTGGAGAAGAAAATCTTCCTCAATAGTAAATCAATGAAGGAAAGGAAATAATTGACTTCAAAATAAATGCACAGAAAATCCAGAAAATAAATAAAGGCGGAGAAATAATAAACATGTCTTGATAAGACTTAAGAAAATTATATTCCCATCATCATCTCTTATTATTAAAGTTATTACCCTAAAGATTTTCATGAAACCACGTTATCTTTAATCATCTACTTGTTTATGGCTATGTATGTATGTAGTCTGTACTACAGTGCTAGGGTCCGCCATTCTCATATTGGATTCAGAATGCCTACCCAGCTACAAGGGATTCTCAGGGACGATGCAGTATGAAATCAAGCACAATTTCACCTCATTGAGAACAGCCTCCACTGTTTACTCTCTTTACACTGTGTCAATGCAGTGTCACAATTCAAATGAAAAGCTTTCAGTAAGTACAGCATGGGTTGGCTTTTATTTTGAAGCCGCCAAAATAAAATCTGCCACCGTGGTTAATGCCAACCATAAAGGTTTATAAAAAATGCATTGACGAATCAAGACAGATTTTTTTTTCTCCATCAGTGAACCATGTATAAGGGCTGGAAGAGTCACATCTCCATCTCCTCAGTGAGGTAACTGTGTCCTGCTGTTCTGTGAAAAACTATTCTGCGCCCAATTGTTTTTCTTCCACTTCTTTATCAAAACGACCCAATCGGTTTTGTTTTGTGTGTTTCTTGAGTGTGTTTCAAAATCAACCAGAAGTTAAAAAAAATCTGGATATAATAGGGCTTTCTTTTCTTGAAGTGTATGTACTGTAATTGGTTTGGGTCGGTAACAATCAGTGATGTGTTACTTCCTAGCGTTTACTTGGCTGATATAATAACAAAACTTTTTCCTGAAACTAAATTTGCCACCCAGTAGAATCACACTTCAAACCACGACAACAATGCTTCTCCTTGATTACCTATACTTCTCAATTCGGTGTAGTCAGTAAACTCGCTCTGATTGCTGTGCCTAAAAGTGAGACATGACACCCACACGAAAAATAATATTAAGCGATTTGTTCAGCAACGAATACAGAGATACACATAGAAATACATTCTTAAGGGAATACATGGATACGCAAATGTATTTCATCACTATCTTTCCATCAATGTCATTTCAACCACTAGTCACATAATTCTTTAGGTGTCGAACGGGCGTTCTAAACATTTTGACGGGAGTTATCTTAAAAATGAGCTTCAAAGCCTTTACTATGGTCATGTCTGACACACTACAAGCTGTTGCTCACAGTCTGTCTTACAACATCCCAACCGATCACCAAGGCAGCATTGTCTTGTGGTAAAACATCATCAATTGTAGTCGTCTTGGCATAAAACTAAATCCTTGTTTTGGAATCCAAGACGAGGCAGATTCACAGCGGATACTTGGCATGCTCTTTATAGTTACATTAATGAGGACAAGTATAAATAACAATGACACTGAAATGCTAAATCTCACACAAGCCAAAATGAGAGAATATTCATGTATTCAAAACACAAATATTTGTTCAGTAGCTTTGCAAGAGAGACGCACTGAATATTTCATGTTTTCACCTGGAAGTGTCAACACATTGCACATTATTTTTCCTCTTCCGACCGGTTCATCTTTCCCCATGAGATGTTGCTGTTGCTTCTGCTTTGTTATGTGCTACTGATAAGCTTTACCTGCATTCCAAACATCCTAGTGTGTGTGTGTGTGTGTGTTTGTGTGTGTGCGTGCGTGCGTGTGTGTGTGTGTGTATGTGGGTGCGTGGTGATACACTTCTGTGCAACCTCTACTGCCACTAAAAATAACAACATGTCTGCAGACTCAATTTGATTGCAAACCAGTGAATAACCAAATAAAAAAAATTATTCAAGGATTTGTTTTTCAAAACCATGAAGCCGGGCAATCCTCCATGCAAGACATACCGTGTGTTTTTTCTACGCCACAACCTATCTACGCATCATCATCAGCTGAATTAGCAAGAGATGGCTGAAGACCCCTGGCTCTGTCCTTTCCCTTTTGAAGTGTCGGTGATGAGGAGATTACATTGTGGCGTGATCAAGGATAACCTTCACTGTTTTTATCTCCACAGATCCAGCCCGTTTGTTTGCATGCATCTCTGGCAACCGATATATATTCACCTGGAACTGAGCCCTGCCAGATGTCTGGGCTTGTTAGCAGCCAAAGAATTTCAAGAGGAGACATTTTTTGCTGAGGAAATGCATTACAAAAAATAAACGACTAATACAAAGTAGTCGTTTATTTTTATTTTAAACACTTCCTCAGCTTTTTTTTAACTGGCAGTGCATTTGCTACCGTTTGGGTTACAATTTAAGTTGAGAGTGCAGTCAAGCAGATTACAACGACGTCCTTGTAGGCTAACTTGCTCGCTTGGAGGACGGCCAAACAATACTTCTGGGGGAAGTAGAAATCCATGACGTATTTGTTCCTGAATCCAAAACATGATTGAATCCCAGAGAATATGGCTACCTTTCAGATGTGCAGTTGTTTGGGTAGCAGCTGTTGATACAGTGCTGTCTGTGGAAATGGGCCCAACAGTTTCATCCCTTTCTCATTCTGTGCTTTCATAATAGGGGCCAAACTATGCAAACACATTTAGAATCGTTCAGCTATAATATAATAAAGATATTATCTTCTGACAATCTGAAAGTCTGGAAGAGGAACCTCACCCTATGTCACAAACTGGGCTTTCACATTTAATGAAAGCAGAAATAAGGAAATATGTATGTATGTATATTAACATGAGACATGGGTTATTCATGAACAAATTGAGTATTATTTGCACTATTTAAAATGTACAGAATGACAAAGATGGGAAATTAATTTAGTGCAGTGGGCCTTTTTGAAGCATCAACCTAAATCATCTAAATTAATGTGAGAGAACCAACAATTTAAAGACAATGAGACAACAAGAAGTTATACAAACTAATAAAACAAATAAAAAAACATACTGTAAATAAATAAACAGCTAGAATTATGGGAATAAAGGTATTGAATTGAAAACGGAACAACCCATTTGTGTGTGTGTGTGTGTGTGTGTGTGTGTGTGTGTGTGTGTGTGTGTGTGTGTGTGTGTGTGTGTGTGTGTGTGTGTGTGAATAATATACATTTTGTTTGCAAGAAAATAATAAAAAGTGCCGTATGTTTTCCTGCACAATTATACTACTTTAGTCTGGGTTAGTTCTGAACTACCTGTTGGACCTCTTAAACAAAACAAACTGTTACATCGTGACAATAACATGAATCCAAATAGACTTGTTGTGTGGGATCTGGCAGGTGTAGTGATGCATGAAGAGCCCTATCAACACCAGTCACAGATACTATAGGACACAGAGCGAATGTAAATCCATATTTAACCATGGAACAAAGCTAAGCATATTTCTGCAAAAATGTGATGAGGAAAAGTCATGAAGTATCAAACTGTTGAAATAATAGGTTTTGTTTTTTTCGAGCTGTGAATGAGGTCAAACAAAGCCACATTACAAATTTTAGGTGGTATTCAAACAAGAATCACTCTCCATGAAGTGTGTGATTATCTCCCAGAGTATCCGACCGTGTGATCCCCTTGTCCGACAGCTTCAGTTAAACAGGTTATAAGCCGAAATAACAAAGAAGTTAGTTTTATTAAAGGCAATTAGGGTGAGCAGGGTTGCGCCGCACAAATGTACCCCTGCTCTTATAACTCCCTCCTGATGAAAGCAGCGGGTAGCCTTTCCTCACCCCACCCCTTCTTATCGCACTGTCAAGCGAACTTTGCCTGCCCTCTCTCTCTCCCCACACCGCACTTACCCGGTAGAAAAGGGCAGTGCTCGTTAATGCCAGGGAGAGCTGAGAATGAGTCACACACACACACTGCACCTTGTCACGTGCCCCCCCCCACCCCCCCGGTCTACCCCGACGGCGCACTCTGCTCAGAAAACTAAAGAACACGCTTTTCTTCCCCGCTCGTTGACATTCAGTGCTGCCGACGTGACTGCTGTTCTCGTCCAAATTGAGGGAAAAGAGCTAATGGGCAACGTGGAGTAAGATGTGTTGAACACACCCGCGGGCCATGCCTTGATGGTTGTTCGGCCAACTCATTGCTGGTTGTTTGGGCTTGATGTTCATGTTATATAATATGGTCTCTTCTCTCTGGATATGGCCATGGAAATAAAAAGAAAAAACATTTCTGCAGCTTTAAAGATTAATATAAATTAGCTTCAACAACCCATCGTCTTCAAAGTAGATCCCATAAGAAAGGGCTGATTTCAAAACACATCTACTATCGACTGTAGCTATATATTGCCATTATTTCAGCTATAGGGCCTATACAGTGGCTTGGAATGTTTGATAATAAATGTATCAAAGATGGTTTTTTCGAGTATATTTCCAAGCTCGTTCACCAGGGAGTCGTGTAACACAACTTTAGATGTGCGTCGGTGTGTGCTGAGATTATATAAAGATGCATCCTGACACAGTTGATTTGCTTCAAATCGGCTTTGTGTTTTTCTTTTTCAAGGGGTTGGGGAAAATATTTGATATAATGAGGTTGCATTTCACAGTTTTCCCAGGCCTTTGTGTGGAAGATTGAGACAGTTTTCTAATTGACTTCAAACTGTCACATCAGCAATGCATAAAGGTCAAGCTTTGAGAAGCAGAAAGAAAAGATACTCTCGGATACTACACGCAAATTAGTGGGATAATAGATGCTAATTATCAAAAGGCTACTCACACAGTTATACATAGCATCACCAATTTGTGATGTGTGTTCACTGCTTTCCAGAACTTCTTCTGTGATTAAATGGTAATCTGGTCTTTTGGCGTACACACGTCCCTTCTCAGTCTAACTGATTTATTTCTACTTCATTAGGTTTGTATTCAGAATTGAGATAAGCACTTCACTGCATCCGAGGCAATGCACCAAAGATGTTGTGAAGCACCAATCGAGCAGATATACGTATATGGGTGGAGATTACCCAAAAAGCAGCTGACGTGACCGAGGTTCAGACCACAACAAAACGTTTTTTCCTTTGTGCAGTGTCTGCTCTGGGGAATAGCTGGCCTCAATAAAGAGTGACACATTAAAGCTGAGTGTAAAGTATGTTTTGATAACCTGTTAAAAATATCAATATGATACCATGTACTGTACATAGGGTGATCGGTGGCTGATCTGTAGTAACTTCCACCAGGACCATGGGAGAGTTGTAAGACACACACATTGATATCAAATATGTCAGTATTTTTTTAAATATGTTATCCCACCTTATAATTCCCCTGATCTTCCTGAAAAACAATCAGCTATTGCGGTGGTCATGACATTGCTATCCCAAGAGCCAGGGCAAGCCGCATTATTACAGCTGACAACAACAGCCAAGTCAAAAACATAATTTTTGTCAAAACACCTCGGTGGTCTATCTAACCTCGGTCCTCAGAAGAGTGCAATGAGCACTGCCTGTGCTTTGGCATCCTTTCCATTTTCAGGGTTGACTTTGCCTGTGATCTTTCCCTCTCATTTTCCTTTGAAAATAACTTTACGATATGCTGCAGATAAAATATAAAAAAGCACAGTGGGCTTAAATTTCATAACTTGAGTAGCCTAGCTGTATAGAACATTCTCCTATACAGTAGAAATATACCATTTTTAAGATATAAGGCTGTGAAATGTAGCGTATTTGATTGGTCACAACACTTGTGTAGACATCATTTTCTGCCTGTCTGACTGTAAACATGACCTTCATGATCTGAGGCATCGCCTAGCGGAGCATCTAAATCAATCGATCTGCAATCACTGAGAAACCCATCAAAACCTTTAATCTGTTGGCTCTGTGTCTACTAAAGAGAGAGAGAAAAAAACACACCAATTGCTCTTTTAATATGGAGCCAAAAGGGGTTAATTTGGCATGCAAATTGATTTGACGTATTGGCATTACCCAAAGCAGCAACCCTAATGAAGTTGTGTGTCCTCAGCCAGGTCAAATGCAATCATTGAAGGATGAAGGCTTTGAAATCCGAAAGTGCTGTTTATCAGTAACATATTAAGCATTCGCGGTAAAAGTGGGCTAATTGGCTCTAATTCATTACGGTCTCCCTCCAAAAACTGTAGCGCTTGAAAAAAGTAAGAACAGCTTTTCAAGATACTTGTGTGCACTTAACGCTCACAAAAAAAAGTGTACTGTGATTTGTTTGTGTGGACGTTGAGTACTGCTGTTTACTGCTTTGTCAGTGATTCATTCATTTTTTTCGTCAGCACCTCTAAATGAGTCAACCTGTGTCAACCCACAGTGCCATTTGTTCTTTAGACATTCTGTCTCATATTGTTAAGTGCCACATACGACGTCAGTGATATTAGTCATTGATTTTATATCCTGAGCAACTGGAGTCAATCAAATAGTGTGTACAGGTTTGTTTACCATCGCGCTTCCAGCAAATGTGGGAGAAAAAGGATAAAAAAGGAAAAGAAAAAAGGAGGAATAGCATAGCTTACAGGACACACTCTACATGTATCTCTGCATCTCTCTCCCTAAACATACTGGCCAAAGCATACCGACTAAACAAGCCAAACAATTGAGAGTTAACTTATTAAATATGTACTCTATGCTCCCCTGCATACAAAATCACATACTGCGTAATGCTGAATTATTTAGTCTCTGTGTTAAAAGAAACATGTCTCACCTCTATGCCTTCGTTTAATGCAACAAAGACACAAACAACAAGCGCAAACACAAACACACACACACACACACCGCACACATCATTAACAGAGCTGGGTTTACAGTTTACATATTAATACATAAATCTCTAAGGCACTTAGACCTGCATTCACTGTCCAAGATAAACTGTTTCAATGACTTATTGGTCAGTAAACAAAAATAGATCTGTGTTGATTAATGAAGGAAGCTATACCTTTATTTTACTGTTCCACTGTAACACATAGAGTAGTTCATTAAAGCAGCTCCGAGTAACATTTAAATATCTTTTAAACAGCCTCTCATAATCAGAAATTACCTTTAACAGCAAACGAGACCATCAGTGCAAAGAAAGACGTTTTTATATAGTTTTTATTACTGCTTTTGGTCTGGTCGTACACCCAGTCCGATTTTCGGTTCGCTCGTTCAGGCTCTATGGTCACATATCCGTATTGGTCGCAGATTTCAGTGTGGCGCTGCAATGCGATTTGAGAAGCCTATCCCTCCAAGTGAGGGAAGGGGAGCGGGAGCCTTGTTTGAGACAGTTATTTGTCGTCATAATGACTGATAACGGGGCTGAACCATCAAAAAAAAAAGAAAATGCAATGAAGAAAAGCTAAAAGGGAGAGTGATAGGCGGGTGGGAGGGTGTTGCCAAGCAACGTATATACACAATTTCACGGGAGCGAATTAGACTGCAGTGTTTACTCCTAAATGAATGAGCGGTAGCCTACTAAAACAAAGTTTACTTTGCCTCACCAGCATCATCAGATGACCATTATTCATCTGAAATAGTCATTATTTACAACAACATAAACACATTACCTCATCGTGATCCATACTAACTGCCGTCTCTCGTTCATTCGCTTTCTGTGAGGACACAGACTCTTTCAGCTCCGTGAGAGGTGACACTGCATCAACTCATTGCAATCAGGTGTGTGTAGTACTGACTGGCATTAGTTGATGCTGTGTCACTCACTAACCACTCTCACGGAGCCGAAAAGAGTCCGGTGCCCTCACACTTTCAACACACGGACATGCACTATATTGCTTCCTGATCATTTGAATCTTGCACGCCCGGCACGCGCTAGAAAACAGCTTCACAACAGCTGGCGTCGTAAAAATACTACCACTTTTGTCCAAAGGGGCCGCCAACGTGCCATGTTACTCGTAGTGGCTTTAAGGCAGTCCTTTCCTTCACTTTGTGGAGGACAAAAAAAACAAGACAATTAATTTCAATGACAATCTAAAGATGCAATGGCACAATTAACAAGGAATGGTAATTAAATGGGTCAGTGGTAATTACCAGATGGTTACCAGTGATTGGGTTAATCAATAATTTAATTTCATTCTCTTTGCAATGACTTAATTAAGCCATTCTTCAACAATTAATTAAACTTTTTGCTAAATCTGTCGAAAAAAAAACAATCTTTATTTTGTATTCATGTGTTTTCAGTTGAATATACACCGTTTAAAACATTGTGTTTATTATATTTTTGTGCTAATATTTGTCAGGGATTATTTTTGCTTTTGTAACGTGTCAACATCGCATATTTAGTAGATGCTCAAAGTCAACTTGAAATGTACAGTAATTGCATAAGATCCATATCAGAGATTATGAGCAGGTTAGCTGCAGGGGAAAAAAAGAGAAGTGCTTGATCAAAACTACAAGTTAGGAAATGGAAATGAGCTTTGTGCAAATAGGCGATGTCACGTTTACGGAGCTAATGATCAGATTTATAGATGCAAACTGGTGATCCCTCTGGCATGGCCTCAAAAAAACCTAGGGATTGGTAGCATGAAATTAGATTAAACCTCATTTAAGCAGCAATTTAGCGTCATTTAATGCAAGCAAAAGATGCTCAAACTTTAAGCCAATTCAGATGAGCCAAAATATACTCTCATACAAAAGGGAGATTGAAAAAGTAACAAACTAAAGTCACACTACATTAGTAGCAGACACTCAGAGAAACAAGGTGTCACTACAGCAACCATTTATTTTGTGTATCCGGACTATATGCTCAAAATCCTCAACTTCATTGTATCCTGACACTTTTGAGTGTGAGTGAGTGAGTGAGTGAGTGAGTGAGTGTGTGTGTGTTTGCGTGCATGTGTGTAAGTGTGTGTGAGTGAGTGAAAGTAAGTGAAAATACAGGTTCACTTAAGTGATATTCATCACTGATTTTAATTATATTGTTAGTATAGAGTATTAGATTTCACATCTTAATTCATAATTTTTCTCTGATTACATAATAAAGAGCTGGGAGACGTAATTCTGGTTATATTGGTTGAGAGCGCATACAGTGAGAAGTAGCCCTGATCGATGACATTCTTCAAGTGTTTAATGAACCTGACAGGCAAACAATAGACATAGCCTATGAATCAGTTACAGTCAACAGGTAGCAAAATGTGTAAGGTGTGTGTGTGTGTGTGTGTGTGTGTGTGTGTGTGTGTGTGTGTGTGTGTGTGTGTGTGTGTGTGTGTTGAGACTAAAGTCTTCGTGCTAAAATTGTGGAATCAGTCAATCATGCTACCAGCCACATAGAAATATGCACTTAGAAATATGAATTCTCATATGAATCAGTCAAATGACTTTGTGTAATGTGTAAAGGGTCACTAATATTGACAAATCACCCGACTCTGCAGTAGTTCCCCTGTGATCTTTCAGAAAGATTTCGCACCGTTTGGATTTTACGGCCCACAAAAATTTAAAGTTGCGGTTAAGTCTCGCCCCTCTCATTAAACCCAATTCCAGGTACAGCAGCAATCTGTTTGAAGTGAGAAGGCTCTGATAAAAACCAATATGCTACCTGACTCCTAAAGGCAGATGGTGAAAGTTAGCAAGAAGCAGGTGAATGAAGGGAAGCATCTAGCAAGCATGTTGATCAATGGTGTTCCATGTCTGCCAGAAGTATACAAATGCTAACACGTTAGCCATATCAAGTTCAGGCCATTGTGTGTGTGTGTGTGTGTGTGTGTGTGTGTGTGTGTGTGTGTCTATGTTTAAGATTGTTATGGAGTACCGCACAGTGGAACAACATAAATTGATTAATACAGTTGTAATGAACACATAGGCTTCCTAAAGCCTTTTTTGATGTTTGTCATGGCCTTTAAAACACAAAATGCCATAAAAAAATGCCTTATACCTTGGCATGAATTTAAAAACATTTTGGCATTTAAGCTGGAAAATCAAAAAGGGGATTTTCTTGTGTTTGAGACATGGCCCATTATGTGAACGACCACGGTATCCTATTTTGAGAAATCTGTGACCATGTTAATTAGAGCTGACGCGTTAACTTACCGCGCTCAGGTTGCTATATTCAGAGGCATGCAGAACAGGTGATAGGTAATGAGATTGTTATGCAAATTCAGCGTTGCATATTTTACACCCACTGAACTGATTGCCAATGCATCCGACTCAAGTCAAGTGTACTGCATGCTGGCCTTTGACAGACCAGGGAGGGAAAATAAACTGGCCTAGAACAGTCATTTGAGGTAACAGGTGCCTGGGAAATCGTTTTGTAACTGACATGAAAACTGAAATTGAGCACGTTTTATCGCTTCAATGCAACGACAACAAAATAAATTCAATACCATCTGAAAGCAAATACTTTGAACAGGGTCTGTTTTGCCAGGCATGATGAAGAAGGCCTTGGGATCGAAAGCTTTTTTTTCCCCTACTCTAATCAGCACTCCCTCCACATATAGGCTGCAGGATGTGAAGGGAAATTCACTAGATAAGAAGGAAACGTATTAAGTTCACACCAGTGGAGAGTGTCAAGGGATTGCGCGCGGTATCTCTGGAAACTATTTGTTCCACGTCCTCAGGTTACACCTTGTGAATGTTTAGTTTTTTTTTTATCCTGACAGAGGGACATCATAGATAGTGATGTCCATTTTTAGAAGACGCTGATTTATTTCTACTAATTTTTGGTATGCCTGCATGCTGTGGGAACATTAGTAAACCCAATATAACTGGTTTTGTCCCGTGGGCGACACAAAAAACCCCTCCATCAACTCAATGTGCACGGGGTTGTCCCAGGTTACTCTTATCAGCACTCCAACACATCCCCATTGCCAGCCCTCCACTCTGGATGCAAACTCTGCAGTCACCTCATCACACACATGGCAAACCGCCCGCTGTGTAAGTGAGTGACCCGAGGAGCATCCAACACACAAACAAACAGTCATTTGTCTGACTGACTGATTCATTTGTAGTAAAAAAGGGTTTGGATTAATGTCGTGAATCGAAGGATTTCAGGACAAACTGTGTCAATCATTCATCCACATATGAATTCTGAGAAAAGAAAACGAAAGAGAATGTATTATAACTCAAAAACAGGCTTTATTATGTGTTGATATAACCTAGTGAAGTACTCCATTATGAAACCAGTAGTACTTTAGTCTAAATCTAATGTGAAATAAAGAACTCAATTATTAGAGAAAGAGTATTAGGTTCATTTGGTAGACCAGTCTTTAGATTGTGTGTACAGTATACGTTTAATCTATAGAACTCTGAATAATAGCCAAATTGGTATCTATAAACTATACATTTTTAATAAAACCGTCTTCTGAATAATTTAAATGTACATACATACTGTATACAACCAAAACTTTAAATCAGGGGTGTCCAAACTACGGCCCGCGGGCCATTTGCGGCCGGCTTTTTATTGGCCCGCGGACAATTTTTTATTATTATTTTAATTTTTTTTAGTTAACCCACTAGTGCAGGGGTGTCAACACTGATTGATTGGCCCGCGGCACATTTAAAAAATATAATGTAATATGGCCCTTTTAGTTTTTAAATAATTTAAATGCATTCATTATATTACAGAGAAATATGTCTCATAAAAGAAAAAGAGCACCAAGCCCATCCCAGAAGACCTTGCATAATATTTTATTTTAAATTAATATTATTATGGAAAATCCATGTGTCCTTCAATAGCTTCTAATTCATCTGACACAGTGTCTCCAAATTATTTTTTCACACACAATTCTTCAGATTAAGCCTCTTGATTTTACTCTCAAAGTGCACCAGATTCATGCATGTCACTTTAAAAAGTAAAAAATCCCGGACCCCCTAGCAAGGTCGGGAACTCGGCTGCCAACTATTTTCACCCAGCTGGACATTGGAGGCAATAGCAGAAAACACTGGGTGTCTGAAGACATCTAACAATAGTCAATGATTTGGGCAGAGCTAACTCAAATTCTGCTTAGGGCCCCTTGGAGGCTTGGGCCGGCTCTGAGGGGAAATGTGTCTGTTTAATTTGCAAGGAAAGTGCAAGGAAAGTGTTGCCGTGAAGAAGAATTACAATTTACGAAGACACTATGAAACTAAACATCAGAGCAGCTACATGTCCTGATACATGTGTTATTTTTGCCAAGTGGCCTGGCCCTTCGTAGATTTTTCTGTAGGCTATGAGGCCCTCAGTGAAAAAAGTTTGGACACCCCTGCTTTAAATGATCTAGTTCTATAGCCTATGTAAGTGTGTGTGTGTTTGTAAGTCCATTAATAATGTATAACATAAGCAATTAGGGAAAAATATTTTTGAAATTCAGAAGCTTTACTCTGCTGCAGATGTTTAAACTAAATGTGTGTTCATCCACCGCTGAAAAAAGTTCCCAACAAACTGCACTATATTTTCTCATGTTTGAGTAATGTCGGCTAAAAACTGCTGAGCCCAGCTGTTTAAGGAAATTGACCATATGTTATTTTCACCTGCTATTAAAGATCAAAGGACATATCGGAAAGGGAATGTATTTAAAGGTTAAATACATTGTTGTGTTCTGTATTTGAAAAGTGGCAGGCCATAGCCTTTAATCCCTGATATTGTCAAATCTAAATGAATAATTCATATTGAAATGGGGGTGAAGAATTATAATAAACTGCATCAACAAATGATTTATTGATTGCACAGGTGACAAAATAAGGAATAATTATCCAACACACGATTGACTGATTGATTTATAATTCATCTCTACTGTACAGTATATGTTAACCCAACCAAATGGAAAACACATGGATGTTTCAGGTCAGGTCAAACTTCCATTAGATTTGAATGGCAGCCTTGAATTCTAGCTTTAAACGTGGACCTCGTGACGCACAGAAGTCACAATGTGCATGTTTGCTGCTATGCGCTAATGTGGCCTTGCACATCATGACTGATCTCTTCCTTTTTCACAACCTTCCTTTCACTGGCAGACAACCTGCTCATAAATAATTGAGGCCGCTGCTCACGTCCCTCAGATTAGACAGAGAAAATTGTTTCGGGAACACATGAATGTTTAAAGACGAGCCCCTGAAACCTCCGTGCTTTCTGGAGGGGGACTCGCTGGTGTCATTCATTTGTGCCCAAAAGAGTGTTGACGCTCCATGCAAAATCCAGCAGAAGAAAAACAAACAAAACCAAAACACCTTCACTGGGCGTGTCCACACTGTGCACAATCGCACACAAAAAAACAAACTATGATCTTCATTCCAGTCCTGAGAGTATTTACATCATAAATGAGAAATGAAATCACAAAATAAATGGATCTCAGAATGTTTTCATCCCTCGTGTGTTGACATACAAACCATTCCACGATGACAACTCTGAAAGGTTTCCACATTATGATTATTTTGTCTGCTATGGTAGGCTGCCGTTTATTTGCGAGGTTAAGTTTCATAATGAGAGGTGTGCAGTTTTCAATATCAAATATATGACTGGACAAAGAGCAGAGTTGTCCATCTCTCAATAAGAGCTTTTCTTTAAGTGCTTGACTATTGCTCTCCTAGCTCAATGGAACACAACTGCTGCATCAACTGCCAAATGCACTAGGGCTGATCATTTTTTCTCCCTACTAATGTTCATGTCATTTCAATTTCATGCATAGTATCACCTTATTTAAAAGCAGCATTTTAGGATTGCTATTCTTGTCCTATTAACCTCAATGGGGACATGAAGAATTTATTATCAGTGCCTTTGGTCTCATCTTTATTTAAAGGTTCAGTAAGCGAAATGGTTCTTTTAGCTAACTTCCTGTAACTTCCTGTAAGTGACTGCAGTTAGCAGTCCCCTCCCTCGTCCCTACGTCACCACATTAACGCACTGTGGTCTTCAAGCAGCGAGTTATCTAGTGTCATCTCAGCTCCGTAAGTGTGATAAAACATGATAAAAACCATAAAAACAAACATTGGGAATGATTTTTACCTGCACCGCCATTGTAGGCGCATAACATTCACCCCTCTGTCGCTCTCTGCGAGTGCACGGGCAGAGAGACGTGCCAGTTTGTAGCGTTCTCTCTTCTGATTGGATATCAGGTTGTGGGATACCAGAAAAGTTTCTCTGCCGATTACATGGAGAGCGGGTGACTAAGAGACCTGTGTTATGAAGCGTGCACACTATATAAGGGATCACTGTACGAATCTAGAGTGATATAACACGTATATTAACATAAATATATCGCTCACTTCACCTTTAATTATTTTCATATACTTTCATGAAAGCCTCCTAAATCTAAGGTGGTTTGTAAATCCCTGGACATTCTATTAGATTATCAAGTAGTTTTCAGGAGCAGCTCCCACTCACTCACAGCGAGTTGGAAAGGTTCAAAGCTACTTTGTAATAGACTACGTTTTTTTATCTCCATCATCTAGGGGTAATTTGATGTATTATTAGATGATTAATATGCTGGATATCTGCTTAAAGTTGTTTCATTTTTCAATTGTATCTGTATAAGTGCAGTGTCTAATAAAAGGCTTTCTATATGCACAATCAAATATTTATTTCCTGGTTTAAATAAGGCTTTTTTTCTGATCCTTTATTTTGCGACTCCATATATTCTCCGTGACATTCTGGGGCATAAACGTTGATATTTTCTCACTAACTGTAACCCAGGCCCTGTTAGAGTGCGCTGGAAGGAAACAGTCTCGACACATGCTGTCTGAAGCTCACAGATCAAGCTTTTATTGTTCCAAAATAAAATAAAAAGGGCTTCAGGGCACCGCTGCTCAGGTGTGAGCATTTATTTTTTTCGTGTGCGCACACCAACAGTTTTTCCCTTGAGTGGGCACAATTGATTTCATTTCAAATGTATGATTACTGGCAGCACTAACTAAACAATTGTTCTCTGTGCTCCTGGATCTTCTGTCCTCATCAAAAAAACCTCTGTTGTGAGAAAGGCTGGGTTTTTACAGGTGTGACTGTGAATCAAAGGAATAAAAAGGCTCACTTATTCATACAGGTTATTTGCTCTTATTTAACATATAAAACGAAGGGAAAGGAAATTTAAAATACTTGAATACAAGATTTACAGAATTATTATCTGTTACTCTATTGCTTTTGGCAATATTCCATAAGAGTAATTTGCGATACAGTCAAATCCCTTCATCTTTATTTTCTTTTGTAGTAATTGTTTTTGAAAGTAAATATACAGAAACTGATTTGGTTGAGCTGCTATTTATCCACAGATGGAGGATTGTAATAAAACAATTTCCCCCCCTTTATACTAAAGATTATTAAATTCTCTGATGTAACACGTTTCTGCTGAGTTGGTGTCTAGTCCGGACGATAATGGAAAGTAATTTCGTCCGACTAGTCGCCCTTCTAAAAACGAATTTCGTCTCTTCTATTCCACTCGGTTTTCGGCTAAAATATTCATTACGTGCAAAACTTCCCCAATGATATTTCTCTGGCTTTGATTTTGCAACATCAGTCAACATCAGTCAACTCTAATAAATCATTTAAATAGAGACTTCCTCTGAAATGAAACGACTTGGTAGGCCTTGCATGTACATGACAGTAATGTTATATGTGTCTACATATACTATATACGTTACATTTTGAGGGGTAGAAACCTTTTTAAGAAATTACACTTATGTTTAGTTTTCATGTATGAAATAGAAATGTGGTTTGAATTGAAAACTCCAAATAGCACGCAGGTTAAACGGTCTATCTAAGTGGGTCACAATGCAGAACCCCATTATTTAAATTTGGGAAATGAATTTGATGCAATAAGCGTATCAATGTTAAAGCATAAAATACAGGACTGTCTTTGGCTGTCAGTTAGTTTATAGCTACATTTGTTTACAGTCTCACAGCCATTCACAAAGTAAATTGATGTGAGCATAATGCTTAAAGTGGCGCTTAAACTGCAATCATCATGTCAGGTCAATCCTTTATTCAGATGTCTCATTGGAGTTATTTAAGTCTCTTTTCCGCCTAACATTGAGTCTTTTCATTCTGGTATTGATTGCATTTAATTACAGCACAGCAGACAGCTTTGAAGAAAGGCCAAGTGAAAAAAAAAAAAAAAAACACACAATACCAGCGTAATTTCTTCAAAGACATCATTCATCTATCCAGTACAAACAGACAATGATTGCTTGGACTATATGCTGTGTTTTGCCATTCAAAATGTTGCAATGCTTTCATTGCACAGTTCAAGGTTTGTTTATCAAATGGAAGACTTCATAAAAACAACAGAGGTCAGTAAGAAAGACGAAGATGTGCAAAATTATCAAATTTAATGATGCACTCTGATCGGAAATGACTTACAATTACAACCAAACCCATATCTATTCTTAGTTTATTGTATGTTAACATATACAGTATTGAACCCAACATATTTTATTAAATGGTAATTTAAAAAAGAAAATATAAATATTTCTCATTGCTAGTTAGGATTGGATGTCAAAATAACAGGTGTCTTATTTAAAAAAAAACTGACATTTACCTTAAAATACGACTATATCTATTTAAAAAAGCTTCTTTATCTAGTACCCCAGTTTCACACACACTTTCAACAAAGTGGCAGTTAGGGAGGAAAAAAATGGAAAAGCAGAACCACTAGCTGATGTCAAGAAAAGTCACAGTCCAACTCTCAATTTTTTCCGCAAATATTTTCTCAGGAAAGTTTATTTTCATATTAGTTTGACTAGACTTACATAACAAAGTACACCTCTAAATAATAAATTAAGTGTAAATCATCATTCATGAATAAATAGGTTAGAGAGTGCAGGGTTGACCGTCTGCTCCCCATTAGATAATGTAGTAATGAAAACCATCAAACTGTCAACTACAGTGGGTGAAACTAATCTTAATATTTATCTCATCCTGAAAGCCTAGCAACTCTGCTCTCTAAAGGGGAAGTGTTTGAAGGAAATTCATGGAGGGACTTTTGAATGATGAGGACGATTCACACAACTCAACAGCCATCAACATCGACAGTGTGGCGATATGCAAACAGGCAAACATACTGTATGTGCAATACTAATTAAACAAACAGAGCACACGCAGCATTCATTGAATTATTACGAATGAATAATTGCGGCGGCTCGAGAATGACTGCAATGACATTGCGTGATAGGAATTCCTAAAGACTATCGCTCAAGGAGGAAAACACAGGGAAAGTAAGGGAATACCTTTGCAGAAACTCAACAAATCTTTCAGGTGACACATACGGTTTAGAGGTCTCTTCTGCCTGAAAATAGCACTTGCACTCCATGGTACATTAACAGCAGAGTGCCTTGTCAGTCCCATTCCCAGGCAGGGGCTCAGAGAGGCAGAGTATAGGACAAGGATAAGTGGGTTCCAGAGATGTAGGCTCCTGCTAGATTACAATACAATAGAGGATGAACTCTTCTGACAGGGAACTTCTGTGGGCATATATATGCTCCCCGATGAACATTTTCAACTGCACGTGTGGATGAGTTTCCCGTTTTGGAAGATTTCTAACATCGTTACCAGTCAAGGGTGAAAAAAAAGTGGGACACGATTGTTACAGCGATGTGTCTCCCAGCGATTCTGCTCTGGTTGTAGCACAAAGGGTTCCTGTCACAAATGTGACTTTGGAGCTATGGATTTTTGGGTCAATTTTCAATGCCGTCCGAAAATTCTGCTCTTCTTTAATACCTCCTCAGATTAAGATAAGCCTGTCCCTTCCTGTTCCAATATTCAATGAAATGACAACCCCCATATGTGCCCCTGATTATGACAAAGGGAGAAAAGCCAAGCCTGTGATATGTTTTGCTCAAGAGAGATGGAAGTTTGACCCCAGGTCGGACTTTAGCTGAGCCTGACCTCAGTCAAGCACAGAGAGGAAAACAAATGCTTAATAACCTCATAAAATGAAGATAATTAGGATGACTGGAAGTGGCTTTCACAAGGCTGTGGTTGCCCTGCGGTTCTTTTCAATATGACTTTTGTTTCGCAGTCACACCAGGATACACACACGGGTTGATATATTAAGACACATACAAATTTGATTTCCCTTGCAGTTTTACTGCACTGTCAATACCAGAAAATGAATGTTGCCGAGCTGGCATTGTGATTAGAATTCTATTGTCTGCTTCAATCTCGTAACAATGCAAATGCAGGGATGATAAATGTTGATGGTTTTGTAAAGGAGCGCAGGAAAAAGGTAATAAAGGCACAGCTATAAAAAATAAGGCACACAATCCTATCGGTAGCAAAAACATCAATTGCAAGCCAATGGTGGAAATGATGTACAATGTTAAATAACGATATCTTATCCTCAGAATCAGTTCTCCAAAATCACATATGAATAACAATTCTAACATTTTGTTTTTTACAGCATGTGTTATGAGCACAAAGGGCCGGCAGGTGGGCCACTGGCGCTACAGTTTGGTCGCAGTCATTTTATGGCCTGAAATCTTATTCTTATATTATGTTTTTAGTGGGGCCACAGTGAACGGTGTCAACCTCTCCACGTCACACACATTTTATAGGGAAGAATCAAGGAGGTCTCCGTGGTCAATTCAAACTCCCCTGCATTGTATTGATCCGTCACTGACACGGCTGTAATGCAGGACACTGGGCGCTAATGGGGGGTGATAAAGAAACTATAAAGCCGCCGCAACTCAACCAGTGCATCACTGTAAAGACTGATAGCAGAGAAGGAGAGACGCAGAGAAGGCGCAGAGACAAATAACAAATAGGAGTTCTACATTTCTTCCCACTCCCTCACATAAACACAAAGATACATGTTTATGGATTCTTTGTGACAATAAGACAGCATTTTACCACAGAGAGCAACAAATGTATAACTGAACAATTTTGAGTTTTTTTTTAATGATCTTCAGAGACTGCTAACACAACATAGTGTTGGAGCCTTAAATATGCATGTGCTGAGAGCTGGGTAGGGAGGGGTGGGGAAATGAATTGGCCTTTTTGTTTGTTTACCATGTCTCAGGGGATTTTTTTGTAAAATGGCTGAAGAAAGCTAATTGCCTTTTTTTTTGTTACTTCCAACCTTTCACATAGGCTATGGATGCACGTAACGTCCTGCAATTACATTGTGTGCCACGGGATATGTGCTTTTCCCATTAGATTAAAGGAGTGTGTTTCCCTGGGGAGGCAAACTACTGTTGTATATGCTTTACACATGCCGAGCGCGATGAAAACAACAATGATGCATAATCAGGAAAGTTGTTGTCTCCTCCAAAATTCAGTGACCAGTGACCGCCACCCCATCAAACGTGTCACTTGCGAAATCGTAGTTAATCACACTTGCTGCAGGCGTTGAGTCTTGCTTGGGGACAAATCACTTCCAGTTGGTCCAGTTGAATGATTATCTCTCCAACCCTCTGGCTCTCTCATAATAAATGTCACCACATATTTACTGCTTATTGTATATGATTATTGCGGTAAGAGAGAGAGAGAGAGAGAGAGAGAGAGAGAGAGAGACATTAGAAATAGACAAATAGTCAAAATTGAATATCACAGTAGTCTGACCTCTAGCCCATAGAATGGGTCAAGTTCAACAACATGCAAGATTCTAGTGTACATTTACCACAATAAAAATGCTTCACAGTTCTTTCAGAGAGGCAGGAAGAAAAAAAGGGATAATGAAGTACCTACTCCAAACAAGAAGTAGAGAGTTTACAGAGTTGTGAAATTCGTCAGGCATACACAATGTTTTACAGTTCCTTTTTAACCGTGCGTTCAGAAAGGAAAAGCGTTCATTTGTTTAAGGTAACCTCCAATTATTTGCAGGTTAAAGTCGTGGATGTAGTCCCAATGCAACAAAAAACCAATGGTGTCCTTGAAGTGTAGCTCTTAACAGAAATGGTGTTGTGCAACAAGCATTTGAGTGAGTGCGGGGCTGGAATTAGCGCTGTCATTGGTTGGATAGAGTCACAGCAGACGCCCGAGAGAGCTTTGATGCAAGTCTCATACATACTCAATAGCTACACGGTAAAAAAGACAACATCTGATAGAAACATATGTTCGGTACACATACCATGCATAATATTATTAATTAATACTGTACTGGGCGTGTACAATAAGCCTGAGGATGGAACATTGAATTGAGATGGACAGATTTGGTCCATGTTAATTTTTCAGTCAATTTACGCAAACTATTGAGAAAAATCCAACCGTTCCACTTATTTCAGTTGTATGTCACCTCAAATCGATTACATGAATCAGTATTCATTCAGAGATAAATGTATGCTTTTTCTTTCGCACTAGCATGTCAATGTTTTCTCTGCACATGGGAGCGGCAGAGCATCGATACACTGAAAATTGATGCTTGCTGAAAAGGCTTTTGAAACTGGAAACATTGATTGAGCTGTACTCGAGCATAGAAATAACATATGAATCAGATTGGCTGTGAATGCCCTCTTTTGCAGTGCTATCAATAGTTGTCCTTTTTCAAAAGACTTTCTGCAGCGTTAAATAGATATAGATTTCTATTAAGATGGCCAGGTGTAGCAAATTTCATTTTCCCTTTCAACTGTTCTGTCAGTCTCTTTAATAGCATTGTAAAATTCAATATAGTGTGTATTTTTTTTATTAAATTTTTGCTCAATTTAACTTTCAAGACGCTAAGGTTCAATATACATCACGCTTGACACTATCACTAACAGGCAAAATAGCCAGTGGTATCTATCCATTATTTTTCTTTACCTTATGTCCATCCTTCTCCCTCCCCCTTCACCTGACACCCTTTTCTGTGTGTACTCACTAGACTAAATCCATACATATATTTGTACCCCTCCACCTCCTTTGACCTCCTTCGTTCACTTTCCTCTCGGCCAGCCTGTCAATCTGGCCCGGCCTCTTTTCTTGTCTAAAGCCCTTTGCAGATTGAGCAAACTCAAGTTCAGGTTGCTGGAAGAAAACCCATGGCTAAAAATCTGTATGGTCTGATGACCCCTCTCAAATAATTCTATGTATATCTCCCTCCTCTCACACCTCCCCCTCCTCTCCTCTCCTCTCCTCGCCTTGACAACATCTAAAGCTCTTTCTCTTGGAACTGCTGGGCTGGCCCTGTCCACACTTCTTCACTCACTCCCTCGCTACTTCCTCCACTAACCTTACAGATTTTTTTTTTCAAATTATCCACCTCCCTTCGCCACAGATGAGGTCTTGAAACTAGAGCCACAACCTCAGCGCTTTTTCCCCTGATTGCTATCATCAGCTCAGCTCACTGACGAGCGGACCGATAACAACCCGCCTTGGAGTCAGGTGCTACTGGAACACTTCACTGTAATGGGACTTTAACAAGCTTTTGAGAAAGTTAATCGATATCAATGATATGCTTATAATGCCAACACATTTATATCATTAGTATAGACCGTTTATGAGTCCTAAGAGAGAGGGAAAAGCCTCAACAGTGCATCCTTTATATTTTTGGTCATTATCGAATCTTAACTTCTACGTGAGGTAAGACCTAGATATAGTCTTATTCATAGGGACACGGAAAGTTATATTTTTCTTAATCACATGCAAATGTTAATCACACACGAATTCGGGATTGCCCACAGGCAACTCTGCAGCACTCATGTAGTGGTGACGATACCGTTTCTGTCTGACTGCCTGAGCCAAAATGCGTCGCTTTGCTGCCTTTAAATAAGCCTTGAGCAGCAGCAATATGCAAATACACTGCATCTATTCTTAGAAACCGTGCGGATGATGAAAGTGTGTAGTGTAAATTAGAATATGGGCTGACCTTAATAATCAAATGTTTCAAATGAATCTATGTTGAGTTACTTAAAGCACTATAAAATAGTTTTTTTTTTAATAAAACAATGGCTCAAAAGACTCTTTGTAATGTTAAAGGGGTCACTCTGTTAGTTATAGACCCACAAAGAATTATAATCCAACTCTGTAGTTTCCCCAACCTCTGCGCAGGATTTTTTGTCATCTCACAAGCTCATCGACCTCATTTCCAGACACAGCATTCTTTGAAGTGTTCCATTTTATTTTTTATTTCTGACTATGGCCTAGAACAGCATCACAAACCTCGGCATCAAAACTCTACACATAGTTTAATCGACTCTTCAGAAAAAGCCCCAACCGTTCTTCTAAGCTTCGTAATGGTTTCATTTAATGTATTGCTGTTAAATCAGATTGCACTATATGTTTTAGGTGTTCATGTGTATCCGTCCAGCCCCCCTATGTCAATGTGATATTATTTGATACGGCTAGGACAATAGTATTCATTTGTGTGACCATCTCTATGGTTATAAGAGATCATAGAGTTGGCCTTACTCTCAGAAGGATACTTTTACAATTAACTTCATTTTAGAGACTAGCCTAAAGCAACATCTTAAAACATACACATGGATCAATGGCAGATTGAGGTGGAATCTGTCCCATCAATCTGTCCCAAACATGAACATCTGGTGTCAGTACTGTAGCGCCTCAGAGAAGGGAGAAACATGGCTTATATAAGACATGGTAAGCAAATCATACACCCATCCGAGCAGAAGTCTACTGGGAATGTCAGTGGCCTACGGTAACCAGGGACAAACCATAACCAACCAACCCGAACAGTGCACACCATGGAACGACTGGTGCCAGTCAGTCTGGCTGGGGGCAGAGATTAAATGACTGTACACACAGCACAATCACCACTTCTGAACTCTTGAACTCTCATGATCCTCTAATGTCAGTTTACATAAAAACACTGCATTGGTACAATTTCATTACGTTCACATCTGTATCTGTTTATATTAATTTTAAATCCTGTCTACATTGTAGCTCAGTGTATCACTACAGTAGTGTATACGGTATGTCTGTATTAGTATTCTATTCAATCCTACTCTACTTAATCTTCAATTTTCTTTCTACGTTTTGTTAAAGCATTGTTGAGAGAGCCTAAGAAATAAGAATGTCTGCTCCAGTAATAGTTTATGACGGATAAAAAGACTTTGAACTTTGAACACACTTCTATTTTCAACACGTAAAGGAATAACTATAGACAAATAATACAAAAAATTTCCATTTACTTCCTTTGCTAGAGCACAGGCCACTGGGCTCCGTTCGGTGTTTTGTGCCCCCAACGGAGCCTTCAAGGCAGCGCTGGTTAAGGTTAGGGTTAGGGTTAAGGTTAAGGTTAGGGGATAGGGCCTTCAAGGCAGCGCTGGTTAGGGTTAGGGTTAAGGTTAAGGTTAGGGGATAGGGCCTTCAAGGCAGCGCTGGTTAAGGTTAGGGTTAGGGTTAAGGTTAGGGGATAGGGCCTTCAAGGCAGCGCTGGTTAAGGTTAGGGTTAGGGTTAGGGTTAAGGTTAGGGGATAGGGCCTTCAAGACAGCGCTGCCTTGAATGCTCCGTTGGGGGCACAAAACACCATCGAGTGCTCCATTCTAGTTAGCTGATCGTTCTCACCATTAAGAAATGCTCGATCACACATAAAAATACAAAACTGTTTTTTGATTGCATATGCATTGATTAAATACAATAAACCCCTTTAACAAAAGTTTAAGATTTTTTTAAGGTCATGTGCTAAATAGTATTAGGTTTCTGAAACTTTAATAACTAATAACATAAATTGCTCTAACTGAAAAAGTACATTCTTCATTAATACGTATTGTGACATATATTCATATACCAAGTTAAGCGGCTAATCAGAACTGTCATATCCACAAAAATTGCCTACTACAAAACATGTCATAATTTTGAAAATGTTATGTGCAATAGGCTTTTACAGTATACATTTAGCATAAAAAATAAACAGTGTTATGGTTCAACTCATCTTGACATAAACAGCATGAGCTGATTTTCAACTTTATTCTGGATTCGTCTCAGTCTCTCCATCCTGCCTCGTCTCCTCTCAAAGACAGACTATGCTTCACATGGGGCTGCCTGTCGCTTTAATGGCTTGAGCGCCGTCTTTGTTGTTGATATTCGTTTCCTGATCTGACAGAGTCACATCTCCCAGTGTGGGATGAATTGGATAATAAATTATATATCCTTTATTTTTAGGCGCGTTTCAGTGATCACAAAAGCATAATTTTAACCATCATGGAGAATGTTTCCCACCCACCCTACATTCAGCTACATGACGGAAAACAATAAAGCAATCTGGTAACATATGCTGCTGCCGTTTACAGATATACACAAAACCTTCACACATTCACAAAGGCCTGCAGATGCATGCTCATTACCACTCTTTTTCAATATTGATGCCACATTTATTATCCTATACATTCCCATAGTCTTAGCTGCTATCCTATTTAACTGTGCCCTTTTTTGCTATTCAGAAAGAAAGGGAGATGCTTTAAGAAGTCAGCTGGGTTTTTGTCCTCATTTATTGTTGAATTGATTCTCATCTCTGTCTCATTACTGTGTTTTTAGACTCACATGTTGGCCGCCCTTACTTTCATTTCCTTCATTCCATCTGTGTGTGATGTAAATTCAAGTTTGTCCTTTAAGAAATACGACGGAAAAAAGAGATGGAACAAAGGTTTAACAAGCTGAAACAAATAGGGCCAAAGCAAGGGTCTTAGCATATATAACCATGGAAACTGAATGTTCACTGTTCAATACCAGGACCATCTGTGAAAAATACACTGCATAGCAAATGCAGAGTAGATACAGTAAAAGAGACCGGCTGACAAGGTGGGAGTTTAGGTGGGCTGTGTGTGCGGGCTGTGCTGAATAAACACAGTCTGGACTTAAATACTGCTAAAGCGACTGGGTCCTTAACTTATTGTAGGGAAGCTAGTCCTCATAGAGGGGCTCCTATTGTCAAAAGGTTTTTGTTCCCATGCTGTTTGTTCCTTTCGAATGCCGGCACGGAGTAAATCCTGCAAGTCCTTAATCGATACATGCATTTGTAGAAAAGTCAGCAAAGAGAGACTAAGACAGACTGGATTATGTTTGTTTTCTTCTGGTTTGTGTGCAGATATTAAGGCTGCCTATTTGTGGATGGCTGATTTGTGTGTTTGTGTTTGTGAAGTGTTTTGAGGCTTTTGCATTGCAGCAGATAGTTCTCTCGGAATGTGTTTTTTTTCTCTCCACTGCTAAAGAAAAATATATCAAATATAAACCCCAGCATACTTAATGATGTAAATACAGTACTTCACTGGATAATACATCAGAAGGACCTCGGGAGTGACGTTGTTAAGGGAGAAAAAAGTTAAGTGTATGTAACTGAGGGGAGAATATCATATCGTGCAGAGTTGTTGAAACTAATCTTTTCATGTATAGAAGTGATTTATTTGCATTAGCAAAGCCAGCTGAGGACTTAAGGGGGAGATGCAAGCATGCTTAAGGATAGAGACCAACAGCATCAAAGGCTACACACACTTGAGTCAGAGAAAACAAGGACAGATGCATAGCCCTGGTCAAAATAGCAGGTCATTTGTTACTTCCATTATAACTGTCTCAGCGTTACTGTACACTGCAGACATGAGGCAGATTCATGGAGGTGATAGATACGGAGGGAGTAAGTGGGCTCAAGATTGTAAATTGCTCTGTCATTTTTTCCAGACTTCGGTGTTGCTGATGAGCTTTTGTTAATGGTCACTTGAAAAGGGGGCTAACTCGTCGTTTTTGTCTATACTGTGAGCCATTGCTCTTCTGGTATGTTCTGGTGAATGACGTTTTTATACTGCTGGTATCATTTTCATACCCCCCGATTTGCAAAAATCCCTAATTAAAATGGAATAAAAATCAAATAGACCCTAAATTGGTTGGCAGCGAATTTTATGTTTACGGGTCAAATAAAGCGGTTTTACGATCAGGCAGGCATCGGCGAAATCACACAAATGCAGGCTCAACACATAAATTGTAGCCTTCTGCATAAACACTGTGTTTTTAGATGTGTACTGCCTGACGATAGTGAGATTAGACACCTTTGGTTCCTTAAAAACATCTAAATTATAGTTAAGGCACTCTAGCATGAACAATTATTCAATGACAGCGACGTACAAAGAGTGGTGCAGCAAATTACAAGGGAGCTGTCTGTTCAGCAGCAACACAAGCCAAAGAACGGCAACATAACAAGAGTGTTCTTCTTATCCTACAGCTGTCCCTTGTTGTTGTTTACTAGGCTTTGTGTTTTTCTGGCAATTAGTGCCTCAGAGTATGTCTGGTTCAAAGCATGAGGCAGCCCATTATGTTTTATATTGGGTTTTCGTAGAAAATATGTGTACGCCATTAACCTTGTCAAAGGAGAGACACGTGTGTTTTATTCCAGCGTGTTTAACCAGGTACTAATAACAAGTACATCAAATCTCCTCAGTCAGAATCTCAGACATTGGCCTTTGTGATGGACCTTTGTGATGAATACACAATAAGTATTGAAATATTAATCAAGCTGAGAGAACTCTCCAATGTATTTTTGCAAACAGTTTTCTCTAGTTGTTTAACAGGCACCTTGGAAAGTTCAGTATTAATGTAAATGATCATATGGAAGAGATGCTTCTGTGTTCATCTTTTCGGTTGAATTTTCATTTCAGAAGAATTGGAAAAAGAGGCCCCCATGTGTTATCGTTTAGAATTTTTGTTAAATACATCTATCCAGCTAAAGGTAGGAAACAAGTAACCTGTAAGAGCTATTTTCCCAGGCTTTTGATGGACTGGTATTTCATAAAAGGTTTAAATGTTAAAAACTAAAATCTCAACAATACTTTCCCTATGAATGTTGACATAGGCAAAAGGTAAACATTGAACTCGGATCAATTAAACATTTATAAATCAACATACTTATAAATGTGTAAAAATGTGTGGGGTTGCTAATACTGCTATTCCCACCGAGAATCAAACTCAAGATTCTGTAGCGTAGTGTTTGCAGAGTTGAACTTCTGGATCACTGACCACCAACGGTTCTCATATTCTGTTTATAGTGTGCCATATAGCAACATGGCTGACCGCTCATTGTACGCCTGGAGTGCCAAAACAAACTTGTGGTTGGTCAAAAAAGTCAAGTAGTCGGCAAGTTAAAGGCACAGATAACCTTTCAAAAACAAGCTTGTTGGACTTGTGTCTTCCTAGTCCTGCAATTACTTTTAGGACATAGAAGCAATGTGACACTGCCAACTTATTGTTAACTACAGCTGGACACTCACCAAAGCTTTAAGGGGTGAGTGCACTCCATCAGAAGTGCACATCGGATGGTCAAAGAGCTTCTGAAGAGAAAAGGCAGGGCTGTGACCGAAGATTTCTGTAGCTTTCCGAACTCCTTGCAGTGGCTGTGCAGAGGTAAGAAAAGCCTATGACTACCTTTTCGAGGGCTGCAGCTCGGAACAACTATTTCCGACATGGTGGGCCAGCATGTATTACAACTAATTCAAGTATATGCCGGCCTTCCATTGTGCCACTTCCACCAGATGTATCCATCGCAACAATCAAATGTGAAATCCCCATGAGACGCTTGGTCGGGAGTGGAGGTTAGGACCGATTTTCTGGTTCTGTGAAGGCTTTACAGATTTATCCATCCATCTTAATCACTCTAATTGACTGGTGAACTTCTCTGAGCCGGCCCTGATAATATAGAGAACTGGCTATCAGCGACTGGGTGACTCATTTTAAGGGGATCAATATTTCTCACCTGCACATTCCGTCGGGCAGTTTTTCCTGTTTTTTTTACCATATATACGCATCATGCATATTGATGCATGCCACGTGGATATGCATATTAATACACATGTGATCAAACAGGAATGTGATCACAGGTCTTGACGTTGGTGACATATCATGTGTCAAGAGGATCATCTCGGCTAGCTTGAAGAGTACTGACACAAACATTCTGTGAATTTTGTGACGCAAGTCATCTAGAAAATGTCTAAGATTCTGAAACTTTTCTCTCATGTGGCCCCACTATTTGTATGGCAACTGGTGTTACCAATCTACTATGATGTCAAGCACTCTGTCTGTGCTTCCTCTCCCTTAGCTTGGAACCAGTCTTCCTCTCATCCCGCATTTTTGCTACACATCCGCTAATTGTTATGTTTTACTTTTATTAAAGTTAATAACTGCAGCAAAAATGGATTAATATGCCATCTTTCTCCACATTGTCTATGGATTTGTGTGTCAACTGAGGTAATTGGATCATTGATCGGTCCCGTCATCCCTTGTATTGGTCCTCTCACATGGAATAAAACTGTTATCTCTCTAAAGTTGATCTCTTTTGTACAGTTGGTGTTATGTGTTATTTAGTTCCAGCTCATTAACTTTACCTCAACACCAATATGTAGACAAATGATCACAATCACAATCAACTTTTCTCCTCTTGAAAAGTTAATATTAACCTCATTAATGTATTTATCCCTCATATTTTTCACAGTGACACTGATGACACGTCGATCACAAAATCAATCTTGTTGCTAATCTAATATTAATCTAGATATTGAGACACATTTGTTTGCAAATGAGCAAAGATGAAAAGTGTTCATACAGGAGTGCAGCAGAGTCCTCTTTGGTTTCCAGAGACTTGGACTACTGCTAACATAGTTAAATAAAACACTCAAACTTCCCCAAACTTTCCCTATTTATAGACAAACACTAGCCCAGAAATTCACTCGGCTTCAAGTAATCGGTGTGAGTTATAGGGGTGGATGCACACTCATTTGCACACATTTGCATGTCATTAGCACTTCAAACCTACAAAAACTTGAAAGGCTTTCCTTGTCAAGACGCTCTAATCTTCCTCTCTCTCTCTTTTTCCATCTCCCTCGCTTTTCTTTCTGTCGTTCTCTTTCCCAGGTCTCTGCTCTCTCACACAAGCAGTGATTAAGGAAGCTCGGGACATCACTTAGAGAGTTTTAATCTTCTGTTCACTTCAGACCGATGACAGCTTCCGGGATATTGAAATCCACGATGTGTTAACGCAAGATGATTTGAGTTTATGTCTTATGCCCCTCTCTTGAATTACATTACAGCCTCAATGTCTCAATACATTAAAACACACACAAAGAAAGACCTTTGAAAGCGAGGCAGTCTTGAGCTTTTCAGGTGATTTTAGCAATATGTAGCTAAAAATGTTGCCTTCTTGAAGCAAGGTGAATGGATTTAGTTGTATGATTTTCCCCCATCCCAAACACACTGAACCCTGGGTTGTTACAGCAGTGTCTGTGGGTTTGGTTTGTGCTCTTCTTTACGACTTCATTTTATCTTTATTAGCGTCTCTAACCTACCATGCAAATTAACAGCATAGATTACATTCAAGGTTTGTTCTAAATATGGCTTTAAAATAATTGTGTGTGTGTGTGTGTGTGTGTTTGTGTGTGTGTGTGTGTGTGTGTGTGTGTGTGTGTGTGTGTGTGTGTGTGTGTGTGTGTGTGTGTGTGTGTGTGTGTGTGTGTGTGTGTGTGTGTGTGTGTGTGTGTGTGTGTGTGTGTGTGTGTGTGTGTGTGTGTGGGTGGGTCAGAGAAAGTGCTGTAGTATTACTTCACTTTGAAGCATTCAAGGCCGTCTAATTTTATTCTAATTTGTTGTATCCGGCAGGCCCATGCAGCTCTGATTAACAACATTGTTAATATAGTACAATTCAATTATACAAAAACTCCAGCTCTCTAAAATATTAAAGCGGGAATTCTAGACCCCATCAAACATCAAATCCTGGCAGTCTTACTGTATGTTTTGATTCATCTTACAATGTAGGACTATATATGAGTGGACTATACATTTTAATAACTCAGATACTGGCTGTGGAAGAAAGTATGAGTAAGTTGGGACATGTACAAGACCAGCTGCTCTGCAATGCCCTTTTTCCAAAGATCATAATATTATACAAGCTTTGGTTTTTGACACAATGACAACTGCTAATTAGAGACGGCAGGACCTCTCATGAAGTGAGTTCTGCCTGGGTTAATAGAAAAAAGCATTGACAAGTAGTAGACTGGCACACTGTATCAACAAAACTTCAGAGGGGCCTTTCAAAACATGTCATCACTTTCATGCCTGCCCGTAAAATGTCCGTATTCACTGAAGTGTTTGGAAAACGCAGACTTAGACAACATCGCTCCATTTCCTATCCCAAGTTTAGACAGATCCACAACTGAAAAGAACTCGCAGACAGGTGGAGAATACAGTAGTGCCTTGTGACCTCTATGAATGATTTTCAGTGGCATCAGCTGTATAACATTTTTTTAAATAAAATAGAAGCATGGTTCCTTAAATAATGGTTCATTAATTACTGATATAAGTATTTTATTGCGTTTTTATTTATACTTTATCATCTATTTTCCCCTCTGTGCTTTAATTTTTTTGAGTATCACAATCACGAAAACATTAAAGCAGCTCCGAGTAACATTTAAATATCTCTTAAACAGCCTTGTGTTTCCTCTGATAATCATAAATTACCTTTAACAGCAAACGAGACCATCAGTGCAAAGAAAGACGTTTTTATATAGTTTTTATTACTGCGTTTGGTCTGGTCGCACACCCAGTCCGATTTTCGGTTCGCGCGTGCAGGCTCTTTGGTCACATATCCGTATTGGTCGCAGATTTCAGTGTGGCGCAACAACGCGATTTGAGAAGCCTATCCCTCCAGGTGAGGGAGCTTTGTTTGAGACAGTTATTTGTCGTCATAATGACTGATAACGGGGCTGAACCATCAAAGAAAAAAAAGAAAATGCAATGAAGAAAAGCTAAAAGGGAGAGTGGTAGACGAGTGGGAGGGCGTTGCCAAGCAACATATACACAATTTCACGGGAGCGAACTGCAGGGTTTACTCCTAAATGAATGAGCGATAGCCTACTAAAACAAAGTTTACTTTGCCTCACCATCATCAGATGAGTCGACCATTATTCATCTGAAATAGTCATTATTTACAACAACATAAACACATTACCTCATCGTGATCCATACTAACTGCCGTCTCTCGTTCATTCGCTTTTTGTGAGGACACGGAGTCTTTCAGCTCCGTGAGAGTACTTCGGTGACACTGCATCAACTCATTGCAATCAGGTGTGTGTAGCACTTACTAACATTAGTTGATGCTGTGTCACTAACCACTCTCACGGAGCCGAAAAGAGTCCGGTGCCCTCACACTTTCAACACACGGACATTGCTTCCTGATTATTTGAATCTTGCACGCCCGGCACGAGCTAGAAAACAGCTTCACGACAGCTGGCGTCGTAAAAATACTACCGCTTTTGTCCAAAGGGGCCGCCAAGGGACCAAATTACTCGTAGTGGCTTTAATAGCTAACGGTAAATTGTGTTAAAGTAAAATCATAGTCTTTGTACTTCTCTTTATTTATGAATGATGGGATTAGCTTTCTGTTATGTCAGTGTGCAAGTGCAAACATAACATAAGCACAGAACACAAGCTCTGCCAGTAGGACTTGACGTACTTTGTGGAGTTAAAAAGAGCTAGAGAAATCTGTGTGTCTTTACAGATGACATGACACAAGAGCCGGTGGCAGTGACAAGGACTTCAGTGTCTTTTCTTCATTAAGTTGAATGAAATTTGCTTAAGACATTAGGTTAAACAGTGATGAATAACACAGTATTTCAATTGCAATAGGAGAGAGTAAGCTTGTGCCCATCACACATACTAAATCAAGCACACGTAAAACAATCAACAATAAAAACCAAAAACAAACTGACAGATAAGCAGTCGGGGGCAGCCCCAGAGATGCCAAGGCAATTCCTCAGTTCATTATTTAGCGTGCTACGAGTTAAGCAGGGGTCAAGCAGAGCATGGATCATTAGCTACAATGTCCATCTCATCATAGATCATTTTGTAACAAGTTACAGTTTATTCTTACCATTTTATTCTGGTCAGGTTCATACTTTCCCACTTTCAACAACTACAATTAAAATACAACAGCGATGTAAGTCAAGTTTCAATATCAGGAATTGGGTTTTCACAATGCCTGGAGTTTTTTATTGATCATTGGCAAAAAATTGCTTCCCAGAAATAGCATTATGTTTGCGAAACACAGCAGCAAAATAATAAGCAAAGCAGCCAAAGAGGGCCATGGTACATTTTTCCATATCATGCATCCTATTAGCCTTAACTAGCTCTGCACGGACCATGGACCGAATGCAATGGAGAGTGCTCATTGAAGCCTTATGTCCCATAGGGGACGAAGAGGAGTAAGTAAGTAAGTAAGCTCTGCACTACAATACAAAAACGATGCTGTGTTTTTTTTATTTTGCATTACCTGTCTTTCACATGGATGTACTGTTGAGGGTGCTGACTTTGTGACTTCAGTCTTAAGCACAATACCACATATGTAGCCGTAATGTTCATATTTAAGACTCCCTTTTAAGGATTTTTTTGGCTGGCATTTTTCACTTTCTTTGACAGATTGTAAGAGACAGAGTTGAAATGGGGCAAAGAGTGGAGGACATGCCGAGAACTGACCCGGGTCGGAGTCAAACCCGGGTCAACAGTAGCTCAGGGGGCATGTGCCTTTCCAAACGGTCAATGAATTGCTGCTGTACTTGTTTTGCCAACCCCGGAAGCAAGAACAGTATGATTCCCCTTTTTTTCTTTTCCATAAGCATTAGACAACCATCAGTAAACATCAGACGACATACAACTCGAATCAATTCACGACACAACACCACGTTGGTCAAGTACTCTGTCACGACACACAGAAAAAAAAACATTAATTGTAACACTTTCTAAAAGGGGTTCTCTGCACCACGATTTGCATATAGATACGATGGCTAAGCCTGGAACTGAGTGCACACATGACAGAACTGATGTGCTTCATTCAAATTGACCGTGGTTACATCAGATGTCCTTCCTAGTGGTTCTAAGGCCTGCGTAATCATTGTCACATAATCGTATCGTTTCGTTCGGAAAATAATGATGCAATCTTTAATTGTACATTCAGCCCTGCATATGAGGGACATTTCGGTACTACTTTTTGTTGTTAAAACAATGGTTTTCTTTTCAGAACTATAATAGCATTACGTGTCAATTTTAGTGTTGAATGAGAGATGAGTGAAAAGGCTTAAAAAGAAAAGGTCTCGTATCAACAGGCTGCGATGTCATTTACTAAGTTAAATTAGGCGTTTTGTCCATTGTTACTGAGAATTATGTTCATTGCTGATGAGCTGAAAGGTTTTCTGTCACAATGTTCAATAGTCTTTGACGTTTTTTTGATCCGACCATTTTCAAGTGTGAACACGAAGAGTATCCATATGGAAACACCATCATTACTTGTTTAGAGAAAGTTTGTAAATGAGCTTTAATGTTTCGTTACGGCTCTTTCCCGCAGGCCAGAGAATCCCACTATTAAATCCCTGCTCCATTAGTCAACATCTATCCGTATTGGCAAATGAATACTTATGCCCGCTTTGCTTGTTGTTTTCCCGAGAACATGGATTAAACTAGTCAGTCGCTTGGCAATTGATCACAGCCCCATGGACGGGTGGAGGTAAAACAATGGGATTTCTTTCAGACGTGTCTCTCTCTGTCTCTTTTAATTTGGCTACTCTACTTAATTAAATTCTAATTCAGGAGTGTTCTATCATTAGACATTGCTCCTGTTGCAATAGCAAAAGCAAAGCCCCCTCTTGTGAAAACATGTCAAGGGGAACTAAGATGTCAGGTAAAATAAAAAATCCCGTCAGAGCATTTGATGATGAAATATCACCCCGGTTCAGCGCCACCAACCTCACCTGTTCACTCCATTTTGCTGGAGTGGTTTTCCTCTTCCCTGATTTTGCTCAAGACTTCTGGCTTGTGTCTCACAACTAACATATGTATGTTTATCTTATTTGACACCCTTCTGAGGCTCAAATGTACAAGCTGCAGCTCAGATAAAGCTTGTCAAGATGCTACACAAGAGAGCCTGGGGTTTTATTTTCTTATTCTTCTGGTAAATAAATAAGGAAGACAAGAGAAAATGAAGGGGGGGATTAGAGGTGGAGTTTGGCAATGTTATGGAAGGAGAACAGAGGCTCGGTATTTTCATTTTCCTCCTCGATAAAGGCTAATTAGTCATATGTTCCCACAGCAGTTCCATCAACAACAACAAAAACACAACCGAGTGCAAATAAAATCGACTTACAACACTCACAACACTAATAGCACACACACGTACTAACACCTCACCTTTGTCACCCGTTACCAATGTGCTCTAATATAGCAGGAAACAAAATAAAAAAAACCTAATAGCAATGATATCAATGGTCTCTTCCCTCATGAAGTTCCTCTCTTTGAAATTTAGAGGAGCGCCCTCTGGTGGAGCACAGATGACAGATCCCTATGGCGCCGCTGTGGACTCTGTGTTTCAAGGTCTGGCACTTCACTTGAACTCCTGATCTGACAGACTCTAAGGATCTGATACTCCTGAGCTGGGAGAAAAGTTACATCCTTATCCTCCATTGTATCCCCATATTTCTTTTAAAGTACATTTCACAAACCACCCAGCACACATGTCCCCCAACACTGTTTTCTTTTTTCTCTCTCTCTCTCGCTGTCTGGTCCATTCGTCCCAATGACTAAACAAACACACACACACACACACACACACACCCACACCCACACACACACACACACACACACACACACACACACACACACACACACACACACACACAGTAGGCAGTCCCTCAGAGAAACCCCAAGAGACCCCGTTTGCATATGGTGGTGGCGGTGGACTGGTAGTGATTTCAAAGCTCGCTGTCTTTAAGTGGTTTGTCTGCCCGCGCAAACATTATGATGTAGCTATACGGTCTCTATGTATGTGTCCACTGCCGAAAATCATTTAGTCTCAACATCAGTAATGAGGAGCAGCTGTTATCCTTCTCCAGCTGAGTTTGCAATGAAATGACAAGTGAAGTGCTGTGGGCGACTAACTGAAGCCATACGCCTTCCAATCCAATGCAATCTCTCCGTGGTGGTTAGATTACATGCAGACGCTATGTCATTACTCCATTGGAAGTCTTGGCTTTGCATATGATGTGGGGATTGAGGAAGTGGAAAGAGATGCTGTGCCTATGGACTGTGTATGTTGATTGAGTCCGTCAGATAGGCTGTGATCTCCTGGGGTTCGGCTAATTTGATAGCGCACAGTTCTCTTCAGCCTTTGACTTTGCAAGTAGGGAAACGTACAGTAATTAAATGCATTGCATTCATAAGCACGTGTATTTGTGTGAGGCAATTTTACTTCCAAATATTCCTCATCCAATTATTCAAACGAGACTGGAACTGGTTTTGGATATGTATATCCAAAACCAGTTCCAGTCACTGATTCTACAAGTACTGTATACAGTACTTGTAGAATCAGTTCCTAGCTTCAGGGTTCTGGGTGACATTTGAGAGGCAGCTTTGCATGGAGACATTGGGTATATTAAGAGAGCTACATACATACCACTAAGCCTTGCTGGCAATTTGTTCCAGTATGCAGGAGGTGAATTTTTTTTGGCAATTTGCATTTAAGAGAAATATCATACTGTAATCCTAATGTGGGAGCAAGACACCTTCATGCTTTTAATTCCCCCAGAAGTGAAACTTAGGTTAACTGGCCTAGATAGTGAAATTGGCTATCTATAGCCTTTTACCGTTGAATATTAAAATGTCTTTATTTATTTGTATGCTCCACTTAAGAATGAAAAAGTGTTTCACACAAAAGTTGAAGTTAGTTAGCAAAGCGTGCTAACTAGGGCTGTCAAATTAACACGTTAATTTCGATGAATTAATCACAGAAAAATTAACGCGATTAAAAAAATTAACGCAGATTAATCGCACTTCTATAATGCCCTTTGACCCGGTGCAAAAGTGGTGCGTAGCTGCACCGAGCTGCACCTGAAGCAGACACAGCCCGCGCGGGTGAAAGGGAGAAAAGTAAAGAGAGAAGCAGGGGGCCGAGGGCTCTATAGACGGTTTAATAAGCATGAAGGTAGGAAGACATCTTACTTTATTCTCCGCAGCCAGTGTCTGTGCATTATTGATTTAGTGGGTGCAACAATGTAGGCTAGGTTCAAAACAGTATCTCTCAATCTTTCTCCCCGTGTCTCAATTTTGTTTGCTAGCTGTCTCGTCGTCCGCGTAAACGTGTGTGTGTGTGTGTGTGTGTGTCTGTGTGTGCGTGTGTGTGTCTCTGAATATTTTTGCCTAAGAGTACGACGATGGTGAATGAATCGGCATAAGCATCTGTGGCAGTGCAGCGCTGTCTGTTGTGGAGACAGAAGTTACGAGAGACGGAGAGAGAGAGAGAGTGAGAGAGAGAGCGAGAGAGAGAGCGAGAGATAGAGAGAGAGACTAGCAGGCTATACAGCTGTTTATAAACAGGTATAAAAGTGTCATAAAAGTATGCGATTAATTTAGATTAATTAATCACAGAGCCTGTAATTAATTAGATTAATTTTTTTAATCGCTTGACAGCCCTAGTGCTAACATTAGCACTGAGGCCTGTTTCAGGTAGCTGGTTTTACATACTCTGAGTTTAATGAGTTGATGAGTAACTCTGGGTTTTCGGTTTCAGAACAGTGGATCAGCGTTGGGTTAATCAACTCTGAGTGTGTTCACTCTGGGTGGAGCGTGTGCATAAAAGCCATCGTCAATGGATCGCTGATAACATGATTCACCATGGAAACAGAAGAAACAAATGCGTGATCCTCCCACTTCTCTCAAAAAAAAATAAAAAAAACTTCTCCGCTACTCCCACTAGAGTTAGAAATATTAACGAATGAGCTTATGGAGAAGAATTAACGGGGATATTGTCTCATAACTCTGATCTAATCACCTCGGCAATTCAGAAAAAAACGGTGCAAAAATGTTTTGTCAAGAGCATCATTGCTTCCGTATGAGAAGCAATCTATTTTAAGAATTAAGTTATGCATATCAGCAGCAGCAAAATCATTAAGCTATTCAACATTGTTGACAGTGTTTTATATTATACAAGATCCCTTGTCCTCTAGTGATCACAGTTTAAATTATTATATAATTTCTATATTCATATTGGGCTATTTAACAAGGCTCGTCTGTTATCTTTGTGATCACGCAAGTGAACAATCACGATCGCGTGCAGCCGCAGAATTACATTTCAACCTGACATAAATAGCCTATGTTCAGTGGCACAGACGTTAAAAAACTCCTGTTAATAAAACAATAAATAATGAGATACATACAATAAAAAAGGTTTATTAATCAGAATGTAAAGCATGTTCACGATGTGTAAGGTGGCCGCATATGAACGGCATAGGGGCGGAGAACTACGCTACTGATCAGATAAATGATCGATCAAACGTAAAATCATCAGGAAATTATAAAAACATCCCGATGGAGATTTCTATGGAGTGATTTTGCTTCAAACTGTACAGGGTCGCGTTGTGGCAGTGACACTCTTTCTTCAGTCGGAGCTGCAGCGTAAAGTGAAAACAAACTCAGGGTAGGTCTAACCACCTCCCGAGCAGGTTAGACCCACGGCGTATGTTGCCGCAGTAACTGACTCTCGGTTGCGCTGAACCTGCTACCTGAAACGGAAAACACAGAGTTTCCACTAACTCAGAGCGAACAAACTCTGGGTTGCCTCAAAACCAGCTAACTGAAACAGGCCTCTGATTACCACTACATGTTACATTTCAATCAAGTTATTCAAACACTGACTAACAGGCAGTTCTAAGCTATCAAAACTTGTACGCCAAAAAGAAACACCATGAAAATGCAAAACATATAATTTCAGTCTGTCTCTGAAAAAGGATGAATCATTTGTGGGCCCATAGTGTATGGATTATAATAGCCTTCTATACTATTGCTATTGCTTATCATTTCAATAAAAAAGAAGCAATTAAATGTATTTATTTATTATTGTACTAAGCGGACATGTAAATCATGGAAAAACACCATGCGAAGGCTTTAATTATGCCCGGCGTGGAAGATTTTCTTGACAACATGTCTTTCCAATGCTCATTAAATCCTATAGCGTCGACAAACAAGACAGCCTTTGTTAGCTGGATGTGGACGCATGATTCTTTCATCCGCAGCATGGTGTGACGGGCCTGCGGGATGTATAATATAAAGCTGAAAGAACCAAGACGGTAGTATGGATGGAGAAATGAGCCATATGTTTACAGCAAAATGCATGAATTAGTCTTTTTGTTGGCTTGTATATGTATCCCAAGCGTTTCAGAATAAATCACTCATATATTTTTAAAAAAGGAGAAGAATATGGACTATAAATGAACATTTGGGGCACCTAGATTTCTTTTTAATTAATGTCCCTAAATTAGAATCTTAATGTATGCAGTTCTTAGTCAAGATGATGGGCCTGTCTCGGGGATGCTGCCAACAGGTTAAGTCTGCTCCCACGTTTATAATTGTGTTGCTTTCATACAGCAGCTGGGTGGGGCAGTGGGGGACATGGCCCATTGGCTTTAAGCCTGGAGAACGTCCTCCCTAGCAGGATGGATCAGCAGAGGAGCGGCAGCATCGTGGATTAGTGCAGCCTGTCAAGGTTTGACGGTGCGGTGACAATTTAATCGCTGAACTGGCTCCCCATAGAAATGGGAAGACGAGAGAAAGGAAAACAGGGAAGGCAAAGTTAAGAGGTTGTGGTCTTCATTTATATGATTCATTTTGTCATATCAGATTCTGTTAATACCGCTGTCAACGTCTCCCGGGAATGGGGGGAAAAAACATAAATAGGCTTACGGAGAAATAGACAAACACACGCTGGCACTCCTAGCCTATCCTTAAGCTTAACCCCATAGCAAACTACCAATAGAAATAGCTTTTTCCCTCGGTTTTTTATTTATTCCTTCTGTAAGATTTCATGTGCTTCATCATCAGGGTAGATGAGCATTTCCCCTAAGGCATTCAGCTTCAGACACACATGCATGCATTGCACACACATACACATAGACAGTGTAAGCACCATACTCATTTTGTCATAAATGATCTACCCCATTCATATCATAAGGGTGCAACAGTGGTGGTTCTAGGGGGAGGGGGGCAGCAGGGGCCCTGTAACACTGAGCTTGGACCCCTCCTGTGGCCAACCCTCTGAACAGAGAGTTATTTTCTATTAACCAAATGTCTTATGTGTAGCATTTACAGTTGGCATTAATGACTAAATACATTATTGAGAAGGAGCTACAGTATTATTGTATTTGGTAGGTTTGTGTGCTGTTACTTAATATACTTCAGTAAAAAAATGTTATCCAAAGTTGAATGTGCCCCTCTGACAGATCAACCGGCATCAGTTGTGCTCCCCTCCCCCAGAAAAATTGGTCTAGAACCGCCACTGGGCTGCAATGATCATAATGTCTGATCAATAATAATCAACGCGCCAAATAGAATACAAAAGGATAAGTGACGTTAAAGCCTTTGAATAGAACTGCCATAGCAGTCAACCACAATTTATTTTCTGTTTCTGGCTTCACACTAATGAGGGAAGAAGTTACCATGGAAATAGAAGACACAAGCTACCTTGAGCTTTGCCAGGCTGCTCATGCACAAGATCACACACACACACACACACACACACACACACACACACACACACACACACACACACACACACACACACACACACACACACACACACACACACACACACACACACACACACACACACACACACACACACACACACACACACACACAGGGGATACTGATTCTATACTGCATGCTGAGAAGAATAAAAGCTAAAGCATTAGAAATGCACAGATACTTAAAGACACCATTGTGAAAACCTGTTATTGTGTCATCATCATTATGAAAGGCAGCAACAACTGTCTTGTGCTTGTTTAATCTCTGTCTCTGTTGTCATCAATAGGTTCTCTTTCCTTTGACTTTAACTAAACATATAATGAATGCACTGATACAGCGTTTGTTCAAATAATTGTTTTAAATCCAAATTGTATGCAACCCTTTATTTTTATATAATAATTATGGATTTACATATCAATCAGAATATTCAAAACCAATTATAATGGATTACTTGGTATAACTACCGATTTGCATAATGAAAGACTAATGTTTTTGTGTCTTGGTGTTGCTTTGCATGGTGGCATCAGACTGCTTCCACTATAAAGCCAACTTGCAGCAGCTTTGCATCATCTGTATAACACTAGCGAGCCTCTGTGTAGTTTGTTGTTGATAGAAATGTTCAAACCAGTTAGGAAACATTCTGTTTTAAGGAAGCAAACATTTTCAGTAAAGGGAGACAATTTTTCCTACAGATTTTTGTGAGATAATTTTTTTTCACTTGAAGTCGAGAAATAAATTTTTGCAGCATACTGGCTTGACAAAACTGGCAAGCAGGCCAGGTGTACACAACAAATGAAAAAAACTCCACACACCACAATCAGGACTTCACACATTTGCTGTGAGTAAAGCATGCACAGCTTCACAATGCCTGAATGTAATGACCGTTGCTGTGTGCCACCAAAACACTACACAATACTGCAGGTGGCGGCCAGAGCTGCAGTGCAGCCTCTTTCCACCTAATGTATTATACAATGCCCTCCAACCGTTGCTAACTGCACGCGTTTGGTTTCCTGAGCACATGGCAGACTGATACTGCTACTGAGCCCTAACATCAAAGTCGAAAACCTGCATCACTGAACCGGTCCAATATTTTCAAACCACAACCTGCTTGAAATAATTGTATTGAAAAAAATGCAGAAAGAACGTCACTCGGGCTGAGGCGTATCATCAATAGATTCTGAGCCGAATGAAGGGCATCCACGCAGAAGATCAATTACAACACAGTTATTGCCATAAGATATTACCAGGGGCCACGAGGTTGCATTTCGTCTTGAGCTCTGGGATGATTTTAAGTGGCAGGCTGATGTGCCTCACTGAATTACACACATGCCCTCCGGAATTTTTGGAGCCTAACGTGCGGAGCTTACCAATGCATTGCTCTTCGCACCACCAATTAGCTTCCCAATAACTCACAACATGAAACTGTTGCCATTTCCTTAACTAGGCTGATTGAAGCAAAGCACACATTTGATATTTTTGCATGAACTTGGCCGTTAATAATTACTAAAATGTACCCTTGTACAGCTCATTTATGCAGGTTGTATCACAATTGTCCAAACTGTATTGTGCAAAGGCATAGTCATATTCTATTTGTATATGCTTTGAATATTTGTATTTAATATACATTAATGAATATAATTTTCAATAATTTAAAAAAAAATCTTTTTAGCCATGATTAAATATGTACATGTTGCTGTGACATAAAGCCCATGTCACTTAAGACAGTTAGTTAAGACACACACAATTATTGTTTATTCAATCCTGTATACTTATCATTTTCAACTCTTCCCAGGTGGCAACCAGGTGAATCAGATGGGCTGATGGTGGGAGATACCATCTGATGTTGGCTCATGGGGGACATGTGATTGTAGATGAGCTTGTGTGTAAAATAACATGTTTATGGAAGATGTCTACGTTGGACATGATCGATACAGGGACAGTGAAAATGTTGTGTAGTAAATAAATGTTAACGAAAGCGTAAGCTGGGTTAATTTGTAGTTAATTGAATGGTTTGGCTAAGGGGAGGGGCTAGGCCTTTAAAAGCCTGCAAGCCATTGTTACTGGGCCGGCTCAGTCTTGAAAGTCAGTCAGTGTGTGACGGTAGTTTGTGTTTATGGAGACACCTTTTTGATCCATCCTTTTGAATCTTTGTTTTACTTTCTTTGGACGTCCAGCTTTTGTATTTTATCACTCCTTTTTTTTAAATAAAAGCACCTCAATTATTTTGCAACTTTAGCCATCTTGTATTAATTTTTTCAACAAACCTGACTCTTTGCAACAGTGTTGTCATTGATATTCATCCCATAACCATAAGCAAGCATCATTATGCATGGAGTGACAGTTGTGCAGGTAGCTGTATCCTCTATGGTACTGGGAGGTATTGGCAGGTCCATGATAAATTGGCACATCCAAAGTGTCCCTGATATCTGTCCGGGGTGCCATTTGTGTACTTCATGTACTTGACCATGTGAATTCATACACTGGTCAACAGTTCTTATAGGCTCAAAGGAATATGAGTTATCTCTTCCAGTGCTAATTTAATTTTAGGTGCCGGTGTATTTTGCCCATAGCAATTTTTTCCCTCTCGCACAAGGACATTCTTTCCCCTTGGGTAGAAGCTTTAGTGGCGGTTTTACTTCAGACTTACCATCACAAAACTGTCTGAGTGCTGTGGTGCTGAACACAAGAAAAGGAAAACCGATGACAGAATCGGGTATGAAGTCCAGTTCCACTACACCTGCTGATAATGCATTACTCCACCTTTGGCTTTTTCTATAGTTTTATACAGTACGGGCATTCTACTTTGGTGCGCTCGGTGAGTCCAACATCTATGTGCCAAAGAAAAGTGTGTCACCATCTCAGTTTTTCCTTTGCTGTACGAAGTTAACATCAGGATCACGTTACTCCTCCTTCTGAAGGCAGTTATGCATCCAGAGATGGGGCAATACTGAGATTTACAATGCTTCATTATGCGTGGTGTGTGTGACAACTGATGTTTTATTTTTAGATTTCTTTAAAGTGAACAGAACATGCATTGATACAGTATTACTTTTCAATGAGAACTGTTAAGGTACTTTCACCAGGGCTGGACTGGCCATCGGGCGTACCGGGCAATGCCCGGTGGGCCGGCAGGCATTGTGGGCCGGGCCGGGTCCATTAAAAAAATCAATATCTTTTTTTTTTTTTTTTTAATGGACTGTGTGACTCGGCCCGGCCCGGCCCGGCCCGGCCAAGTCACACAGCCGAGGGCCGAGGTCCCTTCCCTCTCGGGAGTGCCATGGACATATAAATGTGCGTGCAGGCTGTCAACTTCACCTGAAAGTTAAATAAAACTTTGTTCCAGGCCATTACTCATTATGAGTGGTTCTAGGCTGGGCCTGGCCCAATCACACACACAGCAGAGGACCGCCCATTCAGAGGCTGCATTGAATTGTATTATCACGCATTCAACTTCAACTTATGAGCATCTGACGATGGTCAGTTAGGTTCAGGGCCGTCGGACTGCGGACAGGCTTGGAGGGGCCCAAGGCAGAGGGGGGCTGCACCCAAAAAAATAAAAACATATTTTTTTAATTTAAAATTTTTTCAATCAATCAATATAGGCCCCTGATCTTTGAAGGCCCAGACAAATGTTATTTAGGGGAAAAAAAACAGATATCAGGGGCCTTTCATTCGTCAGTACATTTTTGTTATTTTTTAAATAACATTGTTCGGGGCTACGAAGATCAGGGGCCTATATTGGGCCATTAAAAATACAAACGAAGGGAAAAAAATTGTTTTTTAAACATGTACATTTCTTCTTTCTGCTTGTTGGTCATTCTGTGTCTGTAAATTATTCCAGAAAATAGTACTAAATAGCTTACATAGGAAACAGTTGATTTAGCCTTAGTGTTCTCCTCAAAGTGCACCAGATTGATGAATTTTACTTTAACATTTAAAAAGAAATCTGGTGCAACGCCCCTGCCTCCGCATATCGTATAAATAATCATGGTGGGCTGCCATTGCCAATAATGCCAGGGCCGATTTTTTGTCCCAGTCCAGCCCTGACTTTCACTCACCATATAGGTTGTGTTCTCAAATCTCGGCAGTTACAGGAAACACTCGGGGTAAATTAATGGCCCTTTTGGGGGGAAAAATGTATTTTTGGTTTGATGTGATGTGATTTTACAACCATTTTGCATTAATCAAATAGAAAAAAATTGGGGAATTCGGCAGGGCTTTCTTTGAAAATCATTGGTCGAGAATGGTATGATTTGGATTGCAGTTATCTACAGAGTGGTAATTTCACATGTGATCGGGCTGTCATGTGCTGATCCCCACTTACCATAAGACCTTTGAAGAATTGTAGATTTATTGTGCTTAGTCGATAAAGAAGCCGCAGCGCTGATGTGGAAGTGGGTCTTAAACTTACATTTGCATGTTTATTTTGGGAGCCTTATTAACATTGGCAAACATGAACATCCAGCAGATGGGAGGAGAAAAGAGGAGGAAGGATATGTTTCATAACAAAATGAATTAATTCCAAAGTCCAAAACTGTTTTCATCCAGTGACTCAAGTGTTTTAAGAGTGTGCCGACATCTTCAATTCTCTAATGTTGGAAAGCGCCCAGCCACCCATAATGCTCTTTGCCCGGAGGAGATGTTGACGTCAAAGGAGCCTGCAATCGTTAAACCTCTACTTCTCTGTGCTTTGGGACAGGCCGAAGACATCAGCAGTTATTGTCTCGAGGATGCTGATCCTGTATTGCTTGGAGGGATGATTTATCAACAACAGATTTCAGAAAATGAGAATGGACGATATCTGGGTTTATCACCATTCACCACACACACAGTATATCTCGGGCAGGAAAAGATAAACAGAGAATAACATTGTGTACAGTGTAGTATGTATATTGTAATGGCAGCAGGCCTCTACTGCTATTTGCAGCTTTACGCTAATTGTTTTGGGTTTCTCAGTTCATATGGTTGAATCCCCCGAAAACATAAAGCGTGGGCAGCCATTTTAGTAAACAACCTCAAACAAGCAGAGTGGACACTATACCTGCTCAGCATGATATGGTGAGAATCTGAAGTAAACAAGTGGGTGGTGATGAGAGTCCAACATTTAACAAGCGACAGATAGTTTCCTCGGGTATCCGTGGACGGAATTTGTAAAAATATGAGTGAGTCATGCACTTCAATTCGACACGTATAGAAAGAATGGGATCTTCATCTGGTTAACGTGTTAAAAATGTTTTTTCGATAAGACATTAGAACTTAATGTGGTATTTTTTGTGTTTTAAACTCCCACACAAGCAAACGGTTTCTTTTAGCACACAAATTATGAAAAGGGTCCCCACATTTCCTGTAATTTTAAATATTTTCTGCTCCGAACAACTTCAACAAATTCACATTAACAGTGTTAGGTGTCAGCTGCTGCTGTGAGTTTGACGTGGGGACTTGCAAAGTTTTTTCTAGCAAGTTATCTTCAAAATAATAAAATTTCTTCTCTTAATTGACCTATAAAAGCGCTTCTGGGAAATGAAAGGTGCACATAGTAGTTATAACATGAAAGAACATCAACTTGGCTTATTTGTGAGTAAAATGATCATATATTTCAAACTTCATTTCTGGCCTTTTCTCCAGCAAAATAAATACCTTTCAGCGAAAAGTACTTACAAACCTGTAATCATTCCCTTCACAAGGCAGGCACTCAGCTCCAGGGAGAATGGAAGACTATGCTTTTAGGTTAGGCCCACCAGTCTTTGCCTAGTTTTATATTCAGTCATTCATGTGTCACTAATTATAGCCCCGAGGGTAGTTGCTTTAGGGTCTTGATATCGCTGTTGTACAGGTGGGTTGTTCCAAACCATTTGGGATGTTCCAAAGCTTTTTGCTGGCCACTTTAATGTGACAGGAGGAAACACACACTGTGTCTCCTTCTTAACCCTTTATTATCATCTGTCAACATTCAGTTAAAAGTAGGGCTGTCAAGCGATGAAAAAAATTAATCAAATTAATTACAGGCTCTGTGATTAATTAATCTAAATTAATCGCATACTTTTATGACACTTTTATACCTGTTTATAAACAGCTGTATAGCCTGCTACAGCTTGTTTCTCTCTCTCTCTCTCTCTCACTCTCCGTCTCTCGTAACTTCTGTCTCCACAACAGACAGCGCTGCACTGCCACAGATGCCTATGCCGATTATATATAGGGGAAGGTGGGGTGATTTGTGCAACTTTTTACTCAAAGTGATTTTAAAGTGAGGCCTTGACAGTTATGTCTCCAACTCAAATATGTACATATATTTCAGGATGTTGTGCATCCCTGGCAATAAAAACTTTGGATCTGGAATAAACTGTTTAAGAAATATAGCTTTCGGAAAAAAAGTTGTCTTGACGCACAAATCACCCCACGTAGTGGGGTGATTTGTGCGTCATTGTGTCACAATGACAAAGTCACCATCATCATCTTTCTGGCCATCTGAACTCTCATCAGTGGTGTCGTTAAGTGGAATTGAGATGTCACTCTCTTCTGAGCTACTGTAGACTATCACTTTCTTTTGGTGACCAGCGTATACAGCCATGCCACTGGCACAACTCTCAGAAATGTACTTTGCACTAGTTGCTCCGTGCTTGTGGAACCAACTGCCACCTGACAAATGTGATTCCCCCTACATTTCTGCCTTTAAATCAAGGCTCAAAACCCATATGTACACCCTGGTGTTTCCTCCCCATTAACTATCTTACCTCTGCACTACTATCTGTGTTTATGTGGATGTATGGGCTTTACGTCTTTTATTTTGGTTATTGTTATTGTACCTTCATTGTTTACCTACTGAATGCACTATGTACAGCACTTTGGACAGTGCAAACTGTCATAAATGTGCTTTTATAAATACATTTTACTTACTTACTTACTTATAACTCACCCAGGCCCTTGCGCACAAATCACCCCATCCCCAGAATTTTGGATAATAGGCATGATGCAGCAATTTAGGGTTGACATTGTGCTAACTATATAGACTCAAAGTGTAGCATACCAAAGCACTAAACATGTGTCAAATGTTTTCAAACGTGTCTATAATTGTTCAGACACAATAATCAAAAAACCTTGATCATGGAAATTTTACTTTGAAAGGCAAAACACAGTTTTTTTAGCTTAAATGTGCTTATATCTTATTCCTTGTGTCTCCCTTCTTTACAGGATGAGTCAAATGGATGGCTCTTCTTAAATATGTGGTCACATTTCCAATTTCTTCCACGGTTTTCTAGAAACAAGGGGTTTTGCATCTTCCAAAATGCACAAATCACCCCACCTTCCCCTATATTATTATATTATTATATTATTATATATATATTGAATACAGTATATGATGAAGATGTAGGCCCTTTACATTTCAGGTAGGTGTACTGATGAGCTATTTCTCAGTTCAACCCCATTCAGCACAACTCTTCCCTCACAGAATATGTCTCATCATGTATTTTTTAAAGTCATGTATTTTTTAAGTGATAAACCAGAGCAATTGCAGAGCTGAAGTTGATAGTGCTTCGGGCCACAAGGGGGAGAAGACATGCAGGAACATAGAACAGAGAAGTCTAAGGTTGGCTTGAATGGCTAGAACAGAACACATTACTGAATATGCTGCTAACAAAGTTCATAAGATTAATATGCGTTATTTTATACAATTTACTTTCTGATGTCTACAGTTATTCCTTTTTTTCTTTTCCTCCTCCTGTAAACCATTTTGTATTTTCTGTTTTGAGACATGACTGATAAACGGTTGAGGCTTGCAAACGCATGCACATAGGTTGCCAAAGGCCTTCAAAGCATTGATTTTGTTTGTTCAATAAATTTAATCTAGGTAATTGACAACATTTTAGTTATGCCTCCACAAAATGATTTGCTGTGTCAAAGTCTGCAAAGGGTATGTTTACGGTAGCTATCTCTATTTATCATGTTGAGCAATCAGAGTATGAGAGACAGAGGTAGCAAGACTGCCTACGGTACACAAAAGGAAAAAAATGAAAGAGAATTGTAAAAATTGCTAAATAAATCTGTTGCTGCAAGATCAAAGGAGGATCGTACCAGAGCCCCTTCTTTACAACAGCACTTAAATCCATATCATACCAATGGGGTCCTATCAGACAACATGTATGCCGAGCTGAACGCATGAGGAAAAAAGGCCATTTTATGAGACCGCTATCAATATTCAAAGTTTTGTCAAGCCACACTAGACACAGTTAGATTCCATTTTCTCCCCATGTGCTTCCTAGTAGGACCTGCATGGGAGCATTTATTTCTCTTTGTAAAGTTTGACCGTGTGTTGATGAGGGAATCAGCTGGATATAATGCGGCCAAATCCTCACCGACACAATGGGCTAGTGTTTGGGTTTTGATTATAGATCATTGGGACGTAAAAGGTGTATTTGAGAAGCCATTTTCCTGTCTTCCATCACTTTAAGAACACTGTCTGTCCAACAGCTTGAAAGAAAATGACCCCAAGGTTAGTGATTGGGGGGAGAAGGGCATAGAGAGGAAACGGTCAATGCCGAGAAAGAAACCAAACGCCTCACACGCGCGTGCACACACACACACACACTCACCTGCAGTGCCTGTGAACCCCAGCCACCGTTTCAATGATGGAGCACTCTCCCTCGTTTAGACAAAAGGCCAGGTCCTTGTCTTCCACACATGGCTTGAAGACTTCTGAGCGTAGACTAGGAAGCGTGGGGGCCACTGCTGATGGACAGAAGAAAGACAGAAAGACGGATTTAGTTTTCAATTGAACAGAAAAGGTATTGAAGAAAAGAAAGGGAACATCTTGCTCATTCAACTTTGCCTCTTTAATCCCAGGTAATTCGCCAAGGATAATTTCAAATTTCTTTAATTTATTTGACGGCATGCTACATGGTATGCCGTCATGGTTCTTAAAGTAAAGTTTTTCCTCTATAGGGTTTATTTCTTTGTAATGGAATGAGTCACTTGTCACGCTGGAAGAGCAGAATGTATTGCTGGTTAATTTCTAAAGCTAAAGGCATGATAGCCCTATGAACATCTTTCTTCATTCCTGACGCAATAGACAAAACGTGTGTAATGTCCGTTATGTACCGCAATAACATGCTTAAGTATTATTACTGTTGACGGTATTGCACTGGTTTTGGTGTATGTGTTGTATTTGTTGCTTTTATTTAAACATACTGAATTCCTGGTGTCTGTTTTTGCTGTTTGTTTCATATAAAGTAGTTTAACCACAATGCCTTAAGGGAATTCCTGGCGTGCTGCTTTGGTAAACACAGTTGGAAAACAGAGAAATAAATAGAAAATAAAAAGATAAAGAAGGGACCTGACAATATGTTACACTACAGAGAGATGGGCTCAGTTGTTGTATATCTTTAATTTCTCTCTTCTAGTCTGACCCTGAGCCACTCTCACACAAAGAGCGTGGCTGCCATGTTACCAGCACTGCAATGCAGGGTTCTCCTCCCTGTGAAATATGCACAGCTGTCAGGCATGTAGCCTAAGCCATGTATCAATATTGCGGGTTGGCATGTGCAACCACACGCTTATGTACTCAGCTATTCTATCAAAGTCTATCATGCATAAGTGCACTGCACACATATGTTTGGCAAACATACAATACTCTTAGAGGCTCCTGCATTCCATCATGTGCTCTAGCATTACAAAATGGGACTGACTGATATTACTCTCAAAAGCATGGCAATACAATTGGATTAAACATCTCATTCCGCTTTTATCCATTTAATAATGCACACATACACACTGCTTGAATAAACACACATGTGTACACTCGCACACACCATACTCATTCTGTGCCTGTATTTCCAATCATCCTTTTGGCCAATCTGCTTTGATGTGGCGCCCTTCTGCTGGCCAATGGCCTTTTTCATGGGAGACTCTTGCGACCAATCGCCATGTGGAGGAGTAGAAAAAACTCTAATCCATCTGTTGTACTAAAGTGTCCAGTTCAATCTATGTTTTGTTTATGGCCATTGATCCATAAATCCGGAGGTCTTGATGTAAGGCCCAAGAGATGATGAGAGATCAGAGAGGAACACAAAAACAGAGATATGTTGTGCTCCTGGGCCCAACCAAGACTAAACTCTGTCAGAGCAAAAAACTTTGGCAGATATCGTATAAACCACTTACTGGAGTGGCAAAATAAAATATCTTCAGATGCATTTCATATCTCTATGCTTTTTTTAAAAATAAATATGTGTATAGGGAATGCATTTCAAAGAAAATAAATACATCCCTGGTCTGTTTCTATTGGAAAGTCTTGCTTTTTGATTGCTAGTTAGAATAATTCTTAGCATCAATTCTTATAAATCAAGCTCACTCTCTAGACTTAAAAAAGACACTGGATTACATCTTTATTATTAATTCCTGTACATTCCCAGCGTGGATTGCTAAAAAGGTTATCTATTCCAGGACGCACATTTAATAATTGAAAATAGAACACAAAGACCCCCTTGTGGTTATGCACGTCCCTGGAAATAATTGTCACAGCGTTTAAAGTCCCCTTGTGTCTTTGATTCAGACAGCAGCAGTGGCCACAGTGTGAAGTATAGAGCGTTTGATATACAAAGACAACACACCACTATGTTAGGTCAGTGCTTTAGGTCGAAAGCACATGAGGCAAAGCCTTTCTGACAAAAGAGGAAATTGATTTTGTGCTCTTGGGCCTAACCATCGATATATTTACATTAGAGAAGCCAAGGTCATAAACAAAACGCCCCTTTTAGTAGCTGTGTGGCAAGTAATCTTATCCGTGCATAACATTTCCAAGAACTTTTGTTCTTTAAGTTGTCACCTTATCTGATTTGGTGAAGAAGGCTTTTCGTCAATCCACTATAACTTTACTACTCTTTCTCGTTTTAAAAAGTGGTTCAAGTGCAGCGTCATGCCATTTGTCACATATTGTTGACAGAGCAGTGGGGAAGGATGTGGAACACACAAGGTCAATGTGGTACCAATGACACAGCACTTTGGGAATCCATGATGATGTATGACGGCTCCTCATTTCCCTTCACGAGGGGCATACAGCTCCAACACAACTCCAAGGCTCATTATAGCCTACACCTTGTGTAAAGATTTTTTAGGCACTGAATGTACTAGTTTCACAAGCAGAGAGCGGGAGACTGCCATAATTGTCTTGGATGTAATATATCAAGGCATACTTTAAATGTGCACAAGATTTTTCTAGATTAGCTGATGTTTGAAATGTCCTGTGATTTTCTAATATTGCACTAAGCCAGTACCCAATAATAATTTCACCTATAGGAACTGTAAAAGTGAATACACACATTTCAGCATGCCTCTCCATTCCCTTATAACATAAGAAAAATAAAAAGTGCTAAGTCTCTCGCCTGTCAGTCTGACAAAATAAACGCTGTGCTATTCTTCACTAGCTGCAAGGTCTACAAACACCTCTCGAAAATCTGCAAAAACACCTCTTAGGTTTTAGGGGAGTATTACCTCCACTCTTTTGGCCCCATTGGCTAGATCAAGGAACAAGTCCTCTTCAGATTTGTTTGCCCTGGAGCCATATCGGCTGTCAATTTCTTATGGGTTCCATTTGAGAAGGTTCAAAAGAAAAAAGAAAGAAAGAAAGAAATCTGCACCACAGCAAGTACAACCCAGGGGATTTTGTATAAGCATAAATCCAACATGATCCAAGTGAAATTCTACTTAATGTAAAAAGTGAATAAGTCAATTTATTGAATGCAACAGGATGATGATAATGTGTTTTGTTATGGTTTTAATCAAATATGTTTTTGTGTTGTCATTTCCTGACTATCAAGGGACTGAGTAGATAAACCCTGGGAACTGATCCAAGAAGTAGTCAAACCAATTCAAAACTGATGTTTTTGCACTTCAAATTCAAACCAATCCTGAAAGCAAATCAAACTTTTTTTCGTCTCCTTCATTAAGGATGTAATAGCTGATAAATGATCTGTCCCTTGCTTTTAGGCATTATTAAGATGAAGTATCACAGCTAATTATGACAAACATACAGTACAAGTTACCATTTTGGTTCATTCATCAACACTTTTAATGAAGCATGTTACGAAAAATAAAAGCCAGGCGGTGCAAGCCTCCAGCAAACTCTATCAAAGTTGGACTGGAACTGTGAAATAAAATAAATAAATAAAAACCTCTGGTGGAAAATGTGCTAATAAACGGCATCTGCAGTAGGAGAGTGACTCATCCTGGACTCTTTGAAATCATTTTCACGTCTCTCGCTCTCCCCGTTGCACAAAGGCAGTCCAGATTGCCCATTCCCTTGGCAACTTTCAAGGAATCTAGCGGCTGGGGGATCACAGATTCAAATAATGCTCGGGAAATCAGTGTTATCTGAGAGGAATACTGAGGGCTAGTAGCTAGCTGCTATTGAATAGCTTAACAATCGGTATCTTCAAAAGAGTTGAAACTACATTATGGGAGTTTATTTTAATTTGAAATGTATAATTATTTATGAAGGGGGGGGGGGGACACACACCATTACATGCTTATCTGTTCTTGTAATAGAAAAATGTAATGTGTTCAATTGCTCTAAAAATAAATCGTCATTGAAAAAAAAACGCATGGGACTCGGAGACATTGTGTTATTTATACGGCAGAAAAGGAAGTCACAGTTATTCATGTTCTACTTTATGAATTCATACAGACACAGCCGATCAAAGTGCACCAAAAGTGGGCCAGTGTCTGCAGTCAAATATTATGTAGCACAGTGCAGCATGAAACTGAGGAATTTCTTTTAGTAAACACTGGGTTGCAATGTTTGCCTACTGTTGTAACCTTTGATCATGTGGTTGTATGTGAAGAATACAGTATTCATATCCCACCGATCCATAAAAGGAGCATCTTTGCTAACAGAAAAAGACATGTCTTGACACAGCCATTTCAGTAAGGCTGTTTGTTCCACGCGGTTAGGATTGTTAAGCATCACTTCTTTATGACCTGTGATTATCCTAAATGGAATAAATGGCAAACACTCCACGCGTAATCGTCTGCTACTGTCATTGTCTGTGACATGTCATCTCGGTTTCACATTCACACTTATTTTTTTTCAGCTCCAGTACTTGATTATTTGCAACTGTTAATTATAGTGCGGCTGTAAGTGATGGTTGGATCACAATTCTTCGCAGCCCAGATTCAAATCTTCTTATTTTTTTCTTATGCTTTAATGAAGTTGGAGGAGAGAGCTGTCGCTAAAAGGGCTTCAATGTTGTTGTCCTATATGGTGGCCTTCAACTTCTGTATATACCCTGAACACATTCTCACAATATAAACCTGCAGTTGAATGCATAAGCACACACTGTACTGTACACGCAGCATCCTTGGCACAGACACAACACAGGAGACAATTCCATTTACAACTGTAGCATTTTCCTTCTATGGCTCCCTTCTAATGTGCTCATTAGTGTTCTTGTGCTGAGCCTCTTTCCCCAGGAGACAGTGGTTGGGAGAGAGAACTGCCTGTGTTTACTGCATCACACATCAAAGACGGGCCTTACTACGTAAAGGGAAAGTCCTAAGAGAGCCTGCTGATTGCTTACCCAGCATGCACCGCTGCCTTTTGGACAGAACCATATCCAGAGAAATATACAGTGCAGTGGGTTTGGACAGCACATTGGCTCTGACAAGGCTATCTGTCACAGTGTTTTTTATTTTCAAATGACTTGAAATTATTTTTCCCCCTGTGTAGCAGCACTTTAACAGCTGCAGGAGGCATTTTAATTATTGTAATCCTTATTAAAAAAGATAAGGATACATAATTGGTTTCTTCCGACCATGTTTTAAAGCTTCGACCAAAAACCAAAACATATTGATATTGAACGACACCTGTTAATAAAAATTGTTAGCAGTTTTAGAGCAAATATTTCTTTTCACATTGCATTAAGAAATTGCAACACATATTGGCTCCAACTCCAAAACCTACTGAGTGGCACTGCAAAGCGCATTGTGAGCAATATTCCAACTACACTCTTTATGAGGCCACTACTGTACTTATGCTTCTACACAGAGACAATATTGTGGTCTATACAAAGCCAAGAAAACCCAACCACCAAACTACTGAACAAAATATAATGAGCTAGCGAGCCAAATTAGAGGACCTCCGAGGATAAAGCTGAGGGCAAAATTATACGACAGAGGAAGGAAGAGACAGGACTGTGGGTCTTTTAGCCTTGAATATTCAATACTTACAGACAACCGTGGTCAATATGAATAAACTATTCAGTAGGCACACAAGGCCACACACACAGAAAGATGCACATTCACACTGTGCCGTACATCTTGCAAGATCATCAAGACGTGAAGCCTTGGGAGACATTCTGGCCCTGACACGACACGGACAAATAGTAGTTGACCTGTGGGACCGTTGGTTAAAGGTGGCAGTTGTCGCCTGTAAGCAGGGTTAAAGAGCACATGGCCTTGGCTGCCATGACAGCCAAGTGATGGGTATCCAGTGGGACATTTGTCACGGTTCCCCCAGTTGTCCTTCACTCTAGATCAACTATTGGTGGTGGTGGCCTTAAAGCCCCAAGCTGTGGCATATACTGTACATCTCACGTTAATGGTCTGATAATATGGTCAAAGGAACCTGTTGGGCAACATTATTTGTCCATCTATTAGTACGCAGTTGCAGAAGATTTAAAAAACGAATTTGGCAAAGGAAAAAGAAGATACATTTTTTTTAATAGAAATGTGCACTTAGGAGTTCAAAGCGCTGTTTTTTTGTACTCCTTTGCCGCCGGGGACACCTTCAGATAAGTCTAAGTCCTTATCTGATGGCATTGTTATAAGGTCAACTAAAAAGGATTTGGAATGTGTTCACATTGACAGGCCCTAAAGCAGCAGGTTAATAAAGTAGACCCCAGGAGACATGCTTTGCATCCTAAGGGGAACAATTCACGCAACCACCCGCCCACTCGGTAATGAAAAGTTTTAATTATCTACATAATCACCTGACCCCGTGTCAGCTGAATCCCGATTAAAGTTTGGATGACCACGGCACACAACCCCCATGGGTTTCCAAACCTCTCCTTCTCTCGAGCCAGCTGCAAACAGATCATAAAGTGACCTTAGAATGTTCTCTCCGCAACCCACGCAACATAGTGCAAGTGCTTTGCAGCCAAGCCGTGCACTGTCATTCCAAAATCGCCTTTGCTGCATGAGTTCTACTGGAAGGCTTAGTCTGCTTGTTGCCTGATGTGTACTATGTCTCTGTTGGAGGTGGAATATGTCCGCACTGTCAGAAACAACCTGCATATCAAATAAATTGGACTGTGCAAACATCAGTGGAGTCTGGAATCACATTAGGAAGAAGAGTATGTCATTTTGGGCAGATTTTCTTTTCTTTAGGTAAATTCTTCAGCTGAAAGGAGAACAAGTCCCGAAAGCTTTTGTTTTCTCTTCGCCGACACTGAAATCACATTGAGACTTCACATCAAGTATTCATGAACATCATTTGCTTTATTACTTGATTCGCCCCTCATATTGTATACAGAGGCGAGTAATGCTGCTGCTGTTTGATGTTAATACTGCAGAAGAAGTAATTTAAAAGTACCCCTTGAAACAATACAGGGAACACAGAGGTAGGGGGTTGAGATTGATTGAAGTTCTCCGACATTAACATGACTCATAATTCCTGTTATTATCAGCGCAGAGAGCTCAGTGTTTTACTGAAGGTGCCTCGAGGGCCTCCGAGGATAATTTGCCTCCTCGGTTGCACAATTCTGTGACTCAGTGGTGGTAATGAAGCCACGATGCCAACCTTCAGACTTCAAACGCACCATCGTGAGAGTGGAGCTGACACAAGAGAGGCAGCAGTGATTCCATTTCCTTGGACCTGCAGATGCCCCTGTTGCACTTCCTTTGGCCCATGCAGTGCTACTGGGCGGCTTTGCACTCAGTAATCTGACACAGAGACACGCAGGACAATATTATTTTTGCCTCTGTGCTAATTTGTCTCCCCGCAATCCATGGTTGGGACTAAACAGATAATTTATCCTCACTCATTGATTGTAATTTGTGGTGCATTTATCATAATTTACCACCAGGAGGGAAAAGATTATGTTACTGCTCAACATCTCAGACAATGAAAACCATTCCGTACTGCATGTTGTGCCTATTATCTCAATACTTCTGTAATGTGTTTACTTTTTTTTTCTTTTTTTTATTTATAAGAGTTGTGCGTTGTTGGATGACCTAATCGTAGATGATCTATGTTACAGCAATATGAGTAACACGTCACATTAGCTGAACCACTATGATGTGTACGCCAGTGCAGTTACAAACATACATCCATTCACTCCAGGGAAAACCCATAAAAGCTGTTAGTACTGGATGAGTGCCTCTATCTCACATTCAACAGCGATGTGCTTTAATGCCATTATCTCCATTACTTACCGAGAACATAACAGAGGATAGCCAAGCAAACGAAGAAATACATTTCAATCTTTTCAAAATGTATCTTTAATGAGCGAGGCCGCTTTAGAGCTTTTTGCCGCCGCAATGACATCTACATCTACATTTGGATTCCAGGACGGGACAAGAAGGAACGGGTACACACATTTAAGCGTGCATGAGTTTCGATGAAATATACATAGCTATGGTGTTGCTTGAGGAAGGACCAGGTAATAAAAGATTCAACAATGTTTGTAAAATGGGACACCAAGAAAGAACACAAAACGCGCACACACAGACAGAAGTGTGCAAGAAGAAGTTAGTGAAGTAGTGAGAGACTTATAAATGAAATGTACGAGGCATGATGTGTTGTGTGATGTGACATTTGAACACAACACCAGATATCCATTCATATCCAAAACCTCATGGAATTATCCTGAAATGATTCATAAGAGTAAATAAGGAGCACTAAAACCCTAAAAATGCAATCTATTCTGGAAAAGAAACGACTTACATGCATTCACAATCGACTATATTGCCCATTGAATAACACCAACATAATGAGTTTTAGTCATTTTCACAAAATGCTAATTTAGAGATATGATTATGTTATTTAATTGTTGTGTGCACAGCTGTGTGTACGTGCACAGCATGCTCCTCAAAATGTTTTATTTATTCCATCCAAAAGTCTTTTGCTCCTCATTACCATGTATTAAAGATGCAAACACACCATCTATCAAATGCGGCGTATTTGGCTCGCCTGTTAATGTGCATACGATTGTTACCACACTGCTGATACCACACTTGGTGCTGTCTTGGCATTGCCTGTTTGCATCTGCATTTTTCTTGTTGTGCTTATTTTGACTTAAGAGTATATTTGAAAAATATTGCATAACAAATGTAATCCTGGGGGTTCTAGAGGATTAGGCTATGCTAGCAGAAATTGGCACAGAGACTCTAAGGTGCAGTCCGGCGGGTAGCTAATTGTGTCTTAATTTACTTACTGTAACATATTCACTGACATGACGGCTTAAGCTTAAAAATCCCCCACTGATTTCTCTATGCAGATGAGTTGAGGTGCGGCGCTATCAGTGCTATGATCACCGCAAAATACATCACGGTGGAAAAACTGCTTTTTTGTTCTCCTTCCATGGGTTTTATTCACCATGTTTCTTCTTAATACCCAACAAACCTATTTGAATTGGAAATCACCCGTAATACTGTTTATATGCAGCACTCATCACTAGATGTGGATTTGCACATGCAAATAGACAAAATAGTCATCTTAAGAGGTTAAAGAAAAGGCAGGCAAGAACGCTTAATTTTCCTTCTGCTGTGTAAACGAAAAAAAGATTGACAAGTCTTCTTGAACTATGGATGATGTGTTATTCCTCTTTATTTATTTCTGTCTCTCTCTCTTTGGTTAATGCATGACGATCCAGGCAATTATTCACACCTGAGAAGACAACGGGAGACGAGTGACGGTATTCTGAGCGTGAGAAACATGTCAAGAAAGACAAAACACACACGCCATTGGAGATCTACAGATTTTTAAAGGCACAGGAGACCTTTTTTTATCCATCTCTTGCCTCGCTCCTTCGCCCTTCCCTTCCCTTCCCTGCCACTCTTTGTCTTCCTCAGGGGGAAACTCCGGGACGCTGCAGAAATGCAACATAGACATGGGTTCCTATCTCGGCATCAAGCGGGAGAGGAGGCGGAATGATTCACCTATGTGGGCCAGAGAGCGGTTTCCTGTCAACGCGCTTGATTAAAATTCCTAGGACCGAGAATGCAGGGTGTGATGTACGACGAGCAGGTGGTGTGGGTTTTAATATGCATGAGCGGACGGGCTCCTGCATCTGCAGATTGGCAGTCACTGAGCTTGCCTGTCCGCTCTCCCCCCTGGCAGCTCTCTTGGCATATGGAGGCTACCGAGGGGCATACCAGAGCATAGCAGGGGCGATATGGTCCTAGCACCCACCGATACACAATTCACTCTTTTTTGTGACACCTGAGAACTGTAAAGGATGGGCAGCTCACGTGAGCTGCCTACGGGTGGCTGTTGTCTGCTAGAGGCAGCCCAGCCGAAGGGGAGAAGAGGGGGAGCATTTTTTTTCCCTGCTGTATATTTTATTGATTTATTACAAACAGCAGGAAAACATCAAAAGGCAAGAGGATTAGAGGAGCCGGTGTAAAAATTGTCTAAGATGGGGTTTAGGGCTTACTGGTGGGGAAGATATGATTTGAACCCCCTACACATTCTAAATGGGATGATTGTATTGACATAAAAAAAGCAGATGCTGTCCTACTCCGGGGGAGGTTTTAAGCATATAGCCAGACTTGACACCATATTTGACACACAAACCAGGTAAAGCTGTGTAGGAATTTCACACAGCCGTGTACAGTTAGAAGTTTGAGTGGGTGCATTGCAAAGCGGTCATTTTCAGGGATTTCTTTTTTTCTTCCCTCCCCCATTGCCCCGAGTGTGTTTTGTCAGGTTTGTGGTTTGATGTGTGCTGCAGTGGGAGGAGAGGCGCAGCAGGAGGTGTGTCACTGGCCACCCAGCGGTGCACTCACTGTAACATTGTCCACATTCTGAGCCACCTGCCGCCCGACCGCGGAGCAACAGGGCACTAGATGAGCCACAGCAAAGCTCCATTATTAGTTTTCATTTTCATCAACTGGTGGATCGGCACTTTTACAGAGCTCTCCAAAAATAAACGCACAAACCCCTGTTATTCATGTCTGCTTTTTATTTTCTCCTAGTGTTATTCTTCCACTAGCAGGGACATCTACTGGTAAAGATAAGTGACATAAGTTATATATCACTGCAGCAAAGGGCGACAATAAACAATGATGTGAAGGCTGCACACTCGTAGACTCCTTATAATTAAGTTTTGCTTTTGATTACTATAAAAAAAGACATGACCTATACAACAAACCTTTGCACTGTCTCTGAAAAATATCTCCATCAGTATTTTGCTTGGAGTCGACTTGAAAATGCATCAACTATCAACTTTCTTTTTAGCCATCTGTAGGTAGGAACTGTTTGTACTCTCTGATCTCTGGTTTGAGTGATGTGCATTGCAAAGGCATAATTACAAATGCCCGATCCACTGTACATACCACTTGTAAAGTAGCCAAACAAATCGCTGTGCTCTTGTGCACATCAACATAGTGGTTAAAAAAATATGTATTCATGACATTAATTTGCTCAAAGATGCAATGTGTTGTCCATTACAGACAGGGAAGTAGTCATAAGAGAGTGAAAGGTTTACATGTGTGATGACGTTGTTTGAATTTATTGCACTGTATGTGACAGAAATGACAGAAACATGTTATGTGATATTTTGAAAAAACAATTACTATTGAGCTAATCCAAGAGAGGGATATGGGATCATCTATATCAAATGAATATATTTACGTTAATAATTAAGTACACCTGCAATGAGTCATTTAAAGGCGAATCTGTATACTCAATGCCTGAACTAATTGGATTACATTAATGATAACTAGCTTGGAAAAACTCACCAGGGGACAACGGTTAATCCCAATTATAAATCCCACTGACTGTGCGTCTCGTGGACAAAGCAAGGCCCTGATGACTTTTGCCTTTCATCTTAAACAAGGCAGAATCCCCCTGTCGACACATTCTGGCTCAACACAGCCATCCACATCTTGGAGGTGGCTCCATCTCCCTCGGTCTCTCACGCACACACACACACACACACACACACACACACACACACACACACACACACACACACACACACACACACACACACACACACACACACGCACACACACACAAAACAATTGTCACAGCTAATTTGTCCAGGCATTACCAACCCAAAAGCTTAACAGAAGAAAAACATAGCCCTGTGTTAAAAAAAATTCAAAATACACACAGCTACACACACACACACACACACACACACACACACACACACACACACACACACACACACACACACACACACACACACACACACACACACACACACACACACACAAATGCCTGCTACTCTCAATGGAGCAGTGGGAACAGGATTACATGCCTTTTAGACTGCTCTCTCCCAGCAGAAAGACGCAGCTCTCAACCAATCACGGTCAAACTAACACACATATTGAAACAATGGCAAGGTTCTTGCTTGGCTTCCCTCAGGAACATACAAGCATGTCAGCAGTACTACTTGACAAGTATGCGAGGAGGACACTGACATAACACTGATAATATGGCACATTTGAACAAATTGAGCAAGTAGTGATTAAGTGGGAGGGGAGAATGTATTAAGATGAGGCTAAAAGTTATATTAAGAAGTGCATACGGAAAGGAAGGCTTAAACGGGAAGAGATACTGCAGAGCACATTCTGTGGGCTTTCTCCAAGTACACAGAAATGCTGGACTGGCACTGATGATGCAATGGGACTGGCAGCATTGGCCCTGATGCTGGATCAGTTGAAATCCTGTTTAGACACAGAATACCCCCCCCCACCCTCCTGTTCTACATGGAATGCTTGCCATCTAACTGTAGCCAATCCATGGCCCAGTTTAACACCTCACCACCTGCTATGTTATACGTGTGTGTGTGTGTGTGTGTGTGTGTGTGTGTGTGTGTGTGTGTGTGTGTGTGTGTGTGTGTGTGTGTTGTGTGTGAAATAGTGTGTGTGAGAGAGTGTGAGAGAGAGAGAAAGAAAGATAGAAATGTGTTTGTTCAGTGCTAAGCAGAAAAAGGTGTGATGACTATAGGTATATTCTGACCGCAGGAGTAATCAATCTCATTATCTAAGAGGAAGTACAGGACTACAAGAGAATGCCCCCCACCCCTCCACACACACACACACACACACACACACACACACACACACACACACACACACACACAAGACACATTCTTGAACATGTATGCTTTTCCTACACATATTACTTTTCCCCTACTGTCACCATACACACTAATAACATAGTGATAACAATGTTGTCTATTCATTGCATGGCTTGAGAATATAGGGTGTTGACTTTAATGCCAGACAACATGCCATGCAGATAAATAGTGTTAATTCAACAGGTCACATGGGAGCATGTTAAAATTCCCCCCAGAACATACTGCTCCTTACAAATAAATTGATTTTTCTCCATTCTCCTCTATGGCCTCCATCAGAGGATACACGAACACATTAAATGGTTGCTTGTGAATGATAACCGTGTTTTCAGAAAGTGTTTCTTTCCGCTGCATATAGCATTCCCTAACAGACATATTAATCAAAGAAGTTGCGCTCAGGGCCATTTGGGGATGAATACAATACAGTCTCCTCATTCCTCCACACATCGACGTTTCCTCTGCTAGAGGTGTCACGCTCAATGAATGCCACAGGCAAAACATTTTAGTTTCGTTTTTTTACGGACTCGATGTTTGTCTCCAAATTATTGCAAAATATTTTCTCTTGAGGGAAAAAAAAAGAAAAAGGACAATTCTGGCTCTGTGGACAGTTTGAAACGCTATTATTATTTTTCCCGCATTCTTTTTATCGTTGTTTTGCTGTCGCTGTTGAATTTGGCCCATTGGAAGATACTGCAGGTTGCTCAAAGCTTAAAGGAGAAAACTCCCAAGCGGACGCACAAGATAAAGTGCTTTGAATAGCAAGCAAACAGGGCATTGGTGGAGAGCGGAAAGAGGGATGAATGAATCAATGCAGGGAATGACGGTAAATTGCAGCCACATTTTGTTCTTGACACTCACCTTAAACTGTGAGCACGGAAAAGACAAATGCCTCCCTCATAGCAAAGTGCAAAATCAAATGGTACACCTGTATGCTGCCGTTTATCTGATTTATTTGTAATTGTTTGAAGCATTTATTTTCACACGCCAGGATTAGAGTATAATGCTGTATATATGAAGCAATCTGACATGGTATTCTCTATCATAAAATAAAATGTAAAGGATCTTTGTGGTAAAGTCAGGACATTACATGCATAAACACAAAGGAAAAATAGATTACTAATAGGAAAATGACAAAGTCAACGCCTGTCCCATCATTAGAAAAGACTGATTAGACTAAGCATATTACGTCGATATCATCATATTATGTCGATATTATCATCATTACAATAATACTATGAACACCACGCTATTGAGGTAAATGTTCAGGCTGGAATTGGCAATCTTACATTGTCACTATTGACAAATGGCGGAGGCAGCAGAGCTTAGGATCTGACAAATTGTTGCAGCATACACGTTGATCCAGTTATACCACAACAGCGATTACCATTACTGCCCTCAGTGCAACATAAAATGTCAGCTCACTGATCTTTCAGTTGGGCCTCCAGTCCAAACACAAACCATTTTCATGGGGTGGGGAAAAAAAGCCCCATTTAGAAATAAAGCTCCCGTAAATAAGCTGTCAAAAAATGATGGTGATTCAAGTTAATGGTTAATGTGGCCTTTTGACGTGATGGGACGACTGCTCCGCTGTGACACCTCTAACCAGCCTGCAGTCTTTACTCTTGTCAGATCGGTGGGTACTTTAGCGCAGAAAAGGGAATCTCTGTCAGAACCTCAACTTGTCATATTTACTTTTTTTTTTACTCCAGTAGGAGGAAAAAGGTCAACTACTACGACGTGTGCAATGCTCAGACCATGGCAAGGCTGTTACATGCACCGGCAAAGACAGTTTGCAATCAATTTCAAGGATTGCCACTACTCAAAGTCAGTATAGCAGGACTGTTCCACTCATTTGTGAAGGTATTGAGATACATTTTTAGACAGGTCAACAAACCAAGATTAAAATAAAATCAGAACATTTTGTCATTCGTCCCTATTTAGGCTTTTACAGATCAGCTGACAAGTGTACACTTCAGCGATCCAAATATAGATTGGGTAGTTTACAGTGGCATCAGAGAACTTGACATTGGTATAGCGTACAGAGAGACAGAGTGGACAGGGTTTAGATTTAGTGGGCAGACAGGGGATTAGTGTCATGCTCTGATGAGGACAAATGTCTGCTGATTGACACACTGGCTGTTATAGTTCTCTACTCTGCAATCCTGTGGGACACTTTGACCACTGGAAAATGGTGAAAAGATTTGATTTTCGATTGCAGCGTCAGGTCAAGGTTACTTTTTACTGATTTAATCCTTAAAATATACTTTACGTTGTTTAAGAATAACGGCGCCATTATACATTGCGAGTGATCATTTTACGATAATTTTTTAGTGCTAATGTAATTGGTCTGAATACAAAGGAAGGCAATTGCGGAGGGGTTTCTGCTCAAAGCAAATGGTCAGCTCATGACAGATAAAGAAACAAGAAGCGTGTCTATTTGCATAGGCCTACACTCATTTACACAAGAAAGCAAAGAATTGGTGAATTGTTGCAATGCTTTCCCTGTCGCTCCGAAACAAATTCTCTCGGTGCCAACTAATGCTGCCAAACATGACAGACATCCGCAGCTAAGCATAAGTGAGACAGAAGAGCTAGCAGAAGATTTCAAACAAAGCCACTGACACCTGTCACCTGTCAACACAAAGCATGAGAAACTGGGCGATGGTACACATAAATAACAAACTGGTCGGAGTGACTGGACTGATAACATGGAAGCATTATGAGACAGAGGGCAGAGAAGAATCTTCTGCTTGGGGGGTTGAGGCCTCAAAGTGTGTATATAACGCTGTCAATCATTGCAGGCTATAGCGACCCGTTCTTTGCAGTTGTGTATTAGGGATGTTGTGAGGAATTGCAGGCTATAATAATGGCTGCCAAACTGTGAGCAAAGGTCCATCATACAGTAGGTCTGGTTACTAAAGCGTAAAAGAAAAAGACAAAATGCCTGGGCTGGGTAAGGTTACAAATCTAAAAAAAAAGTCTAGATATGTTGAAGCGCTACAGAGAGTCCACCTCACCACTCAAGATGCAACACAGAGCATATTAGCTGCTCATTTGTGTTGACAGCAATCAGACAATGGATCCAACCCAAGCAGCCCTAGACTCAGCCAAATTACAGGGCGCTGAGGCAGGATGCCTTCACTGCCCCCATCTACTATTCAAGATATTTTTCTTCTGACTTCATATTCTTCCAATTTATCTGTACAACATCCACAGGCACAAAACTAGACAAATCCAGTCTGGTGTTGTTTTTTGTGGAACTTTCTGATTTGATACATATCCTTCTTTTTTTCTCCTCATCAAAAGTTACTGAGTAAAGGTTAAAACAGTCAATTTGCAATGCAGTATGTTTGCATCCGGCTATGGCATGGACACTGACTCTGGGCTGCCTCACACGTGTCAGGCTGACGTGAGCTTAAAAGTTGTCATAATAATCATTTTGACGTGGATTGCGCACACATTTAATTTGATGGACAGGCTTCAGATTTCTCCGTCTGGTCTACAAATCACATTTCAATTTTGTTATTCTCTATGTGGCTTCAATTTGAATGACCTACATTCTGTCAATCGTTATTCTCAGTATTACTAATAGTATCTTCTGTGCTATCATTAAAAGCACTGAAAATGTAAACTTTTTCTGAATAATGTCATCATTTTATAAATGTAGCCTTCAGCCATCATTTCTGCTTAGCTTAGTTCTGCTTAAACAGCAGGGGTGTAAACAAACATTGTTTCCAGTTACGTCAGCAAAATGTTTGTCCTACCACCAGCGATGTTACGTCATACCTAGCCACTAATTTGTCCACGTAAGCGAGCTAATAACAAACTGGCGGGTGCTATATGACGGGCCCTGCAGCAGCTACCGTTAATGACATATCAGATTAGAGTTATAAACAGTTGGCTGACCAATCAGTGCAAGCAAAAATGTCACAATACATAATTCATCATCCTAAGCAGATAACTAGATGATGAAAGACATGAAAACGATGCCTGGCAGGGACATTTTATTTAAGAAATGTCAGTATAGCTGCTGGCCCAAATAAACCACTGGTAAACATACAGTAGTGTTCAGTCATCTGTCTGCTGGTGGACGTGCACAACCTTCTAGCTAGCATCTTTCCTTGGTGTAGAGGAGGGTTCGACAGTGACAAACATGAACCCAATTGTTCTCAAACGTTCTGCATTTGTGCATTGCCAACTTGAAACTAATTTTCTAATTTTTTATGACACATTTGCTGGGTTGATCTTTGCTGAAAAGGACAAGATCATTAGTTTTGTCCTATCTAAACCACTTCAGCCCTTCCTTTTGTCAAAGTGTTGACATTCAAATCCAGTATTCTCCTTTTAATTAGAAGTCCAAGTTGACTCAATTTAAAAGTGTCTATCTAGTTGGCCGCTACAGAAACCGAGTGCTACAGTGTGCACTTTATGCCTGAAGTGTCTCTCTGAGGCAATACTCGCAGCATGCTTTTGGATGACATGCATCAATTTGACCACCAACTGGTTTGGAAATAAACAGGGCTAATGTATGTACACCGCTCAGCTGGAAAAGAAAATAAGCCAATGCAAACTGGAAGGCGCAGGAGAAGCGGTGAATCAACATAATGTCGTTTACATCTTGCTTATGGCTGTTGTTGTAATTCAGCACATATCTGTCAGAGCCCCACGCAGTTTCTAAATCACAAAGAATACACCCTACAGTAAAAGCTGTGTGCAGCTTTAAGTGAACCAGAACCCTGTGCACACACACACACACAGCCTAGCCCCTCTGCAGCCATCAATTCACAGCAGTGAAACCAACTGCAGCCTGCCTCTCTCTCTCTCTTCCCCTGTACCAGAATTAATTTCTCCCCAGAGCTGATAGGCTACGCTCTACTGCAGCCAATCCATATAATTAGGCCGTCAGCAATGTAAACCCTGGGCTAAGACTTCAAGTCCATTTCAATATTAGGTGCAGACATGACAATGACTTCATCAAACATGAGTTTTTCCTGCATTAATTTGATAAATTGTTCTTCCTTGGCCCTCTATGTGGCTTATCACCGCACACAACTGGCCAATGTTACTGTTCTATTAGACTATAGACTCCTCTTTTGGGGCTATAAGGGGACATATTCTCTTCTTCTATACTGCACAGAAAATGTCTTGTCTTCCTTGGGGTTTTACGACGCACTTAGTTTAATGAATCACTCGCAGGTGTTTTTATGGCCATTTGAAATTGCCGGATGCGGAAAAAGCTAGGTGTCCGCCCTCAGCGCTTTCTCCCTCCCACTTTTGACTCAGACATGTTACATAAGTATTTTTTTCCCTCCCTGAGCCAATTATGTAGGGCTTCTGACGGCTGATCTCGCTCCATATGGCGACGGCTCTGCTAATCGCTATCTCTCGGAAGGACTGCTGCATGACAGCCTGAGTGTCAAAATCCCCGTCAAAACGGTGAGGTGTGGAAAGGGGAGGGGAGGGCGGGAGATGAGTGCAATGTGTGCCTGTGTACGTGCATGTGTGTGTGTATTTATTTGTTTTAGGGGGGGCTAGGCAGAGAGTAAAAATTAGTCAGAGAAAACAAAGTCAATGAGGCATGAAGGAGGCTACCCTCTCCTGTGTTTGGGAGAGGGAGTCGTGCCTCCTCATTTACTGTTACCACCGCTCCGGGGGGAAGGACAAGCGGAAAACAACAGCCTCAAGGAGGGAGGTGTGTGTGTGTGTGTGTGTGTGTGTGTGTGTGTGTGTGTGTGTGTGTGTGTGTGTGTGTGTGTGTGTGTGTGTGTGTGTGTGTGTGTGTGTGTGTGTGTGTGTGTGTGTGTGTGTGTGTGGTGTGGTGTGGTGTGTGTGTTTGTGTGTGTGTGTGGTGGGGGGGGGAGGCTGATGGCACAACAGTGAGGCTGTAACAGGATTGCACATGTCTCCACGTGTTCTGGTTGGGCTTGTTGACTGAAGTAACACTTGACAGCACAAGCTTCCAATTCTCTGCTGGCTTGTTTCAGCGGACATCATGATGTTGTGGAATTCATTTGCATCTCCCCCTGGTTGAATTCGATCTCTTTGGATTGAAAAAAAAAGACCTTTGGGATGAGGTGTCAAGAGGGCATGTTGTACACACCGCTACAATAGCAAGGTTCCAAGCTACTACGATAACAAAAGACTTGCTTTGTGCGCAAAATGATTACCACTGGGGGAGAGGGAAATAGCCCACATCATCTTGAATCCCCCTAGCTACACATATTTACTTGTATAAATGTATGATAATGGCTGTGTGATCCTTAGCACACAAAGACACACAGACACATCCATTTGCTGGTAAGAGCGGTATCACTGCTTCACAGTAAGAGCAAAACAATGCCTATTCAAAGACCAACGTGACAACTGGCGGCAGATACATAGTGAAATAACTCCCACTCAATTGATGCCACTTCTAAAGGACACCAAATATACATGCTGGTATTTTTATAGATACAATATAAATCATGGACTTGCATGGAGAGAAAAGATAAATGTCTCATACAGACTATCGATGAAGAGATTTCCAAATCAATACATATCTGCAGTTGCACCCCTCCCCGTCCAAAGTAAACATCATAAAGATATGACATTTTCATTTTCAAACTGGAATACGCAAACACATTCATAATGGGCTCAACAGCCCAAGTTGATCTGTTGGCAGTTTTCTTCCTTCAGGAGTTATGTGTCACAGGCGGAGATGCTGATTTGAACAGGGTTCTAGACAACAGCATTATGGTAATTTAGCTTCCTTCTTATAATCCCCAGTGCTGT